>NC_056726.1:835107344-835234844 GCF_019279795.1 Protopterus annectens | reverse complement strand
TTAAACAAATGCATAAAGACTTCATCAAACAATTTTGTCTTTTAACCAGACATGTGAAAGTCATTTTGAGTTTTATTTTACTTGCTGTTTTTTTTTTTTTTTTTTTTTTTTTTTTTTAATGTGGTTATTAGTATTTTCAAAGTTTCCAGCATGGATTCCAATTTGGTCTGTTTCATTTAAATTCAAAATTACTCTGGTAAAAGTAGCATTCAGAGTGTCATTGACCAGGATTCAGAAACAGGCCCGTCTGCAACAAAAATGGCCTTTTTGTACAATCACAGAAACCAGTGACTCAGAATCACATTAGTCACAATGGGACCTCATTATTAATAATTCCAGCCATTAGAGTTTCATTTTTCTTCTTATTCCTCAGTAACTGTATCCAGATGTGAATTTGGTTGCTCTATGAACTGGTTAAGTGTAGTATAGTAATATTTAGAACACACACACACACACACACACACACACACACACACACACACACACACACACACACACACAGACACAGACACACACACACACCTATGTTGCCAAGCACTAGAAATTCACCCCCCCCCCCCCCACCTAAAAACAAGATCACATTACCGCACATTTCAAACACAGCCAAAAACAACATCAAGCTTCTTCCTGGCTCATGCTCCATTCCAGACTATATCCACCTTGTCTTCTGTTTCTCTTAAATTGCCAAGCTCCCTATCAGCCATCTTGACTCTTTTACGTTTCTTAGCCCTGTCTCTTTCTTTTTCATCCTCACTACTACTCCTCAAATTATCCTATATCTGTAATCCTCTCCTACTAACCCCACCTCCTTACCCACCTCATCTTGCCTATCTACTATCTCAACCTCTTCACTATCAGAGCTTTTGATACTGATGTATTTCTTGATTTCTATCTGCTTATACCCTTCTTCCCATTTCTCCATATTCTGTTCCGGGTCTAGTGACATCCTACCTTATTAATGTCAATATACATATATTGAACCTGTGTGCATTATCATTGCTCTTGTATCTCCAGCTCTTAACATGTCTTTGACTTCTGTAAAATAATATAACTTCTAAAGTATATGATAAATATCTTCACTATTTGTCTCAATACTATTTGCAAAATAATTCTTACAATTTTTAATTTGTATTGTGCATTGTAAATATGCATTTTTGTGGAGTTTTTCTCCCAGGCCTCCACTGAAAATAGGACATGTGCCCAGTCAAACTTTCCTGGTAAACAAAAGACAGTAAATAAATAAATACAAAGACTACCGGGTGTCTAGTGTTCCTCTCCCAGATTTGTCTGGAAGTCTTGAGCACAGCCTCTGTATGTCACAAACCATTACACTCAGTTAATTATGCCAGACATTACTGATTCAAACCTTTCTGTGTCCCTTATATATTTCATACTGCAAAACCTGAGTTCTTTTAACGTTTTAACTGTAGTAGGGTAATATTAAAGAGTATTCCTAATGATTAGTGTTTCCCCCATATCTCTGTTGTTTCCTTGACTTTTGGTATGATGTAGGTTACTATTTAAAAGTCCTTAGTGTCAAGTGTTCTCTTACCAGTATTTCAGGGATTGCTTGTTGAGCAAGGAGAGGTAAGAGGCATGGCAGTCCCCCCACACATGCAAATGCACACACACACACACACAGACACACACACACACACACACACACACACACACACACACACACACACACACACACACACACACACACGCGCACACACACACTTACCCTATCTATCTCCTAACTGACCACCCTATTGTGAACAACTAAGCATATACACACTCAATCCCCCGCACACTCACTCTCTCTCACCTTACATCACTCATACTTTTACATACACTCATGCATATCCACACCCATACTCACACACATCCCTCAGCACTACCTCCTCACTTACTCTAACATGATCTCTCCCATTAAGAGCAACGAGTGACTGAGAATTTTTCATCATCTTACCTATCATGGCTGAGGACAAGGATTTACTCAGCTAAGAAGATCTATGAATCACTCAGCTGTGTAAAGCACTTATTACAGGCATTTCTGGTGGAGATTACATGGCTAATTAACATATGTCACTCCCGCAGACAGAAACTCCACCTTGCACTTATGCTCCTGTTTGAGGTAAGGCACTCTAGCAGGACTGTTTCTGAATCAGAAACAGCTGCCACTGTTAGTAAAAGAGGCTTACTGCTAGCAGTAATGTTTCTGAATTCCAGCCATTATCCATTGTACTTCCCTTTACTAGTTGTTTACTATTACAATTTCAAATTAGCAAAGTACACCATTCTTCAGTAAACTTATAATATCCAGACCATCATCATTTGTATAACTGCAACTAGACTGGCATTCCACAGCATTTGATCATTGAAAGGGCACATTGTGTGTATGTTCCAAAAACTTGGAGATAAGGAAGCAGTCAACACCTGTATTAGTAAAGATGCAATCTTACCAGCAGAAGGAGTTGATCCTGACAAAACTGTGGCACGAGGGCAAAGTATTTAAAATTGGAGACAGCAGAGTATTTGTGAAAAATGATTATTCGCTGTACATTAGACAAGAAAGAAGCAAATCTATTCCAGCAATCAGATAATTTTTGAGAGGCAGATGTGAAATTCAAGCTGCTATATCCAGCTGTCTTCAGAATATTTTTTTTCTGAAAGATCAAATACATTTTTTGATGCAGAACAGACTAAGGAGAAAATACAAAAGTTAGTCCAAAAAATGAACCATCAAACAGTATGGCAGTCTGCTTCTCATTCTTCTGATGCTAAAGCTCATAGAGAGACTTTGCCAGTGAAACCTTTTACAATGTTCCAAAGGAAAATGGTTGAGAGACCACACCAGTTGACCAGAAGAATCAGAAGTACCTTGGGCTTGAACCAGAGTCTGAGGCTGGGAGACAGAGATTAACAGGAAGACAACCAGCAACACTGAAATTAGTGAATAAATGTGAGACTATAAAACATCAATCACATTTATGAAATATGACTTTATAAGAAAAAGTGACTGAGAAAGGCTGAACTTTTGTTGACTTTTCTAAACGTGTGTGTGGACTCAAGATCATATACAATACGTCATGTCATTAATGTTTGGATGGACACTAAAAAGTATAAAAAAATAACTGTAAGTAAAACAATTTTTATTCTTAACAGTATTTGTAAAAAAAATATGTCATTATATAAATTGCATGTTATATAGTAAAGCAGATTTGTGTAGTATGGAGTCAGAGTTATCTAAAAAGCATGTTGAAATTAATACACTGTAATCTTGGACTGATGAGGTAGGGGTGTGGTGTAAAAGTGCACTGATCATAATATATGATGTTCTGAGATGTTTTCTCTTACTTTTGCACAGGTGAATATCTGGATATATGCCTTGGATAAATGCTTCAATACATTTACTAGAATAATGTATAATTTAGTTGTATTTAAAGATAGCCAGTGCACATTTTCTTACGGCTAAACAAATTAATGTTTTCTGAAAGCATATAGGCTGCTTTTCACATGTTGGGGGGTAGAGCTAAGACAAGAACAGAGAGCAATTAGTGTAAGTAGGAAAGCAGGGTATAACATGCATCATAGCATAGATAACCTTCATTTTAGGTTATATAATGCCTGTGGGTGCAGGAGTCAATTTGGGACAATTGTTTCTATCAGGAGGAATAAACTTCATTATTTGAAGATCTGCATAGTTTTATTTGTTTAAGTTAATAGATTATGGGGGTATAGCTTGTTTTATTTTTCTTTGATGTTTTTCATTAAAACAAAAAGCCTTGCAAAATGTGATATAAGTTCAAAAGGAGATGACAAAAAAACAAATGTATAAAAGATCAACATGCCAAGCATTACTGAATACATGTAACACAAAAACTGGAAATAGACATTTAAAAAAGCTGTCATATATAACAGACAGGAATAATGTTTTATCATAATTGCTATGCTCTCCATGTTATTTTATAATGTTAATGGCCTCACAGTTGTAGACAAAAAGATAAGTTTATTGACTTATGTTAAGAAATGCAGAGTGCAAATAGCAATGCTACAGAGGATGCATTTGGAAATAAATGAACATGTGAATTTGATAAAGAAAGGATTTCATGATGGACATTTAGCAGAATAGTAGGGACAAAGGATTGCTAGAGGAGCTCAAATAGTGATAGAAGAGGAAAAATGATAATGGTAGATTTGTAGCAGTAAGGGACTACTGGAAAAGGGGAAGATTACACTGGTGTGTATTTATATTCCACCTAAAACTGCTATTATTGAGCTTAAAACACTTTGGGAGAAATAATCATCTTTCAGCAGGCAATATTACTTATAGTTGGGGACTGAAACATGATTTGCAACCATGAGGATGTACCTGTGGGGACCTAGAAGGAAAATATAATGAAAGAGGATAAATTTGCAGAGAAAGTTATGAAAATATTTGATAAGGAAGGCATGAACTCAATAGAACAAAGTCGGAAAGAATTGACATATTATTCCCCAAGGTACAATAATTGGACTAAACTAGACAGAAATTATATTTCACAAGAACATGTGTATTTAATTGAAAGCTTCGACACACATCCAATAACTATTTCAGATCATGCACCAATAATAGCTACTATAAAATGTAGGGTAATGACATAAAAATGAAATGCTGGCATTTCCCAGCCTACCTGTTAAAAAGAGAAGAATTTAAGAAATAAGTAATGGAAATTATTCAAGAGCTATTATGGAAGATAATTTTTTTTCAGAAGTTATAGCTAGTGAGTGGGAAAAAATGAAAGTGAAATTTAGAATAGGGTAGACATAAAAGAAAAAGAGATATGATTAATTATTCAGGGGGCTGACAAAGGTTAAAGTATTATAAAATAAGAGGAATATCACAGAACAAGGAGAAACACAACTGCAGAGTGCTAAAGAGAAAATAGGGAATATCTGGATAATATGCATGGGTTTAGAAAGACTGCTATTTGCATGTTCTCCCTGTGTTCGCGTGGGTTTCCTCCGGGTACTCCGGTTTCCTCCCACATTCCAAAGACATGCATCTGGAGCATTTCTCCTCGGGCCTCCGCTGAAAACAGGCTCTGTGGAACCTAGTCGGACATTCCCGGTCAACAAATATTAAATAAAATAAATAAAAATAAACATTTTATAAGAACTCTACATCTTAAAAGCTTTAGGCACAATGACTTAGGCAACGGAAAGTACAAAGGGCTGTTGACAAAATTAGGGAGCCTACAACAAGAACAATAACCAGAGGACAAGAAGAGATATTAAAGATATTTCAGAAATGTTATGAAAAATTATAAAAAGCAGAGAAATGTGGAAATCAAAAAAAGAACAAAATGGAAATATTTATGGAAGACTTAAATATGCCAAGGTTAGCAGTACATGAGGCTCAACAATTAACAGTGAAGATAGGAAGAAATGAGATAATAATGGTGAAGTATAATCAATCTGCAGGAAAGTCTCCAGGAATAGATGTTATGCCTGTGGAAGTTTGAAAGCTAGGAGAGAAAAATGTGATAAAGATCTCAAAGGTTTTGCTTAACGACATTTTAAAAGGGGGAAAGCACCAACATTTTGGAAGAAAGCTGTGGTGGGTGTCATACCTAAAGATGTTAAAAGACACATCAGACTCAGTTTCATATAGGTCCATTTCAGTTTTAAACCATGATTATAAAGTGTTTATGTCTATAACAACTAAAAGAACAGCAAAGGTGTTGTCAAAAGTAATTGATATGGATCAATGTGGTTTTGTAGAGAGAAGATAAACATTTGACAACATTAATAGAGCAATAATAATCCAGAGGGAAGCAGAATGTATGAAAATACCACTGTTGTTGGTGAGTCTTGATGCAGAGAAAGCATTTGACAGAGTAAGCTGGAATTCGGGAAATAAAGAGAGAGTGGGTTTTGGATGCAGATCGTTAACAAGAATAACAACAGCCATACTTTGTACATCTTAATAAAAAAGCAGAAAATATTTTAAGAACTAAGCCAACATGAGAATGGAGAAATGCGACTTTGCTGATAGGCATGACTGCATTTAGGGTACAGAGAATAGGCAAAAGAGGGCTAGAATTTACTGGAGAAAACTGGCACAGGAACCAAGGTATTGGGAGCAGAGAACATCCAACTATCCCTAACTAGAAAGTACAGTCACGTAATCAAACTTAGCATAACTGTAGATGTTTGAATGATCACTGATGCAGTAGCCTTAGCTATATGGGTAGATTACCATTGCTTAGACTTACTGGGAGGAGAAGGATGAGGGTTCAAGAGACCTGGAGAATGACCCAAGCAAAGCCTGTTCCAGATCTGGAGAAAAAATCTAGTTTGTAGTGCTATCCAATTATATGCATAGAGGACCAAGCTGCTGCTTCTCGAATACTTTTAGAATTCAACCCTTTCAAAAAAAAACACATATGAAGCCAAGGCCCTGATAGAATGAGTCTTGACCCTGCCTGCAAAAGGTAACAGCAAGAGAAAACCACTCAGAAATAGTCTACTTTGACACAAGTTGTTTTTTTTTCTTACGTTCATAAGATGAACAACTGATCAGATTTCCTGAAACATTATGTTCCGTCAAGATAGTACCTAAGTTATCTCTGGCTATCCAAGATATGGAGTATCCTTCCTTCTTCAATTTTAGGTCCTGGAAAAAAGACTGGGAGATAGATAGCTTGGCTCAAAGTAAACCTGAATATCACTTTAGACATAATGAAGGATTAGTTCTTAAGGAAACCCTCTAATTTAAAAAATGAGATAAGGCTTACTCATCATAAGAGTCTGCGACTCAGATACTCTTCTTTCAGAGGTAAGAGCCTGATGAGCTTGTTTAAATAGAGCAAGAGTCAATTTTTCTAACACATAATTAAGATTGCAAGCAGAAGCTACATGTTTTGTTGGAGGCCTGGTATGCAAAACCCCTTTCAAAAACAGTTTCACATGAGATTGCATTGAAAGAGAAGGATCCATGGGCAGAAATTACTGACAAATGAACTATAATAACATATATTGTAGAACCAGTGAAACACTAGCTCTGAATGGGTGCTGGTTCTTTTCTTGGCATCAACTAGAAAACCTTTTCCATTTGTAATATATGATTTTCTAATAGCACTTTTGTATCTCCTTCAATAATTACATCATCAGAAAAAAAAGATGCCTAAAAGTTATTAAGATTTTATTATTCAGGCAGTCAGTTGCACTTGTTTGGGGTCATGGTGCATCAAATACTCCTGGTCTTGTGTGAGTAGATCCAGTCTGTGAGGAACCTTGTGGTAATTGCCCCTGGCCATTTCCAAAAGAAGGGACAACCACTTTTGCCAGGGCCAGAAGGGAGTCACAACCATGATCTTAGGGGATTCCATCTGAAGTTTCAGAATGACACTGAGTATCAGTGGAAAGAGTGGGAAAGCATACAGGAGAATTCCAATCTAAGGAAAAGAAAAAGCATATGTCTTTCAATCCTTCTTACAAGGAGTTTTGGTGCAGAATTTTTCCAGCTGTTTATTTTACATGGAGGCACAATAATTACTTGAGCTGTTCCCCACAGATGGATCAATTCTTGGAAGATTGCCTGATTAAATTTCTATTCATGAGGGTCTGTCCTGGTTCTGCTCAGTTTGTTTACCACACAATTTTGCTCTGACAGTATGTAAGATGAATGTAGAGACATTGTACTTGAAAAGCAAATTCCAGGCTACCATGTCTAGTGTGCATAGATGATAAGATCTGTTTCCCCTCTTGCATGTTTATGTACCACATCACCATGGTGCTGTCTGTAAATACTTGAAGAGGTCCCAGAGACCACAGATGAATGACAGCGCTGACCACATTTGTAAGTGGCAGCACCTATTTTATATTTATGTGTTTTGATCTGTGTTTTCTGTTCCAAAGACCCTGCACTTTTATCCCCATAGACACAGCTCCCCAAGCAAAGTGTAAGGTTTATGTTGTGATCAAGTGTGCTAGAGCCAGAAGGAGGAATGGGAGAAAGGGATTCTGACAGATTTGGTATCGCAACCAAAAAAAAAAAAATCTCCTTTTTCACAAATCCATACACTAGAATCTGGAATGTCAGGGGATGTTGATGCTGGGACCATACAGATTTCAGGTACTATTGGATTTTTCTCATGTGGAGTCTTTAAAAGAGGAAGTGTGAGAATTATAGAAGCCATGGGACTCAAAATCCTGAGAAATTCTCTGTCTAAAACAGTAGCCAGATCTACTTTTTTTCTTGTGGAAAAAAAGGCTCTTTGAACTGAGGTGTCCAAAAGACATTCCAGGAAAACAATCATATAAAAGGGAATCATACAAGACTTTCGTATAGTCTCCTGGAACCCCAAGAAGGGTAGGAGATCCCTTACCCAGGTGTTAGATTACCAACATTTTGAAAAAGTTTCCACAAAGATAAGCAAGTTGTCTTATCCTTCTGAATACCTTTCAGTCTGCAGTAGGCTATCACAGGAGCTAGACACTTTTTAAATACATGTGGAAGAGTGGATAGACCAAATAGTAAAGGAGGGAACTGATAATGTAATCCAGACACAGAAAACCTTAAGAAACATCTGATGTCTAGATCTATAGGAATTTGATGCATCTTTTAAATATAAGTTCGCCAGAAAACTCAAATGGAAAATAAGAGTATATAATTCATAAAGGAACAACATTTTGAACTTGGGTATTATCACAAACAGTTTGAGAAATGAAAGATCCAAAAATGGTCTCAAGAATCTTCTCTTTTCGCACCAGAAACATTCCTGAATGAAACCCTTTTCCCAGTTGAGAAGGAGGGAATCTGTTCTATCCCCCCTGAAACAGCAGATGATGAATGACAGAAAAAGAGGAGTTTGGTCTATTAGATGAGTGGAATGATCCCTTGAAAGGGCAGAAGAGACTCCCCACTGGCATCTAGGTGAAACAGAATCATAATCAAATTTCACTGAGTAACCACTTGATGATGAATGACAGAAAAAGAGGAGTTTGGTCTATTAGATGAGTGGAATGATCCCTTGAAAGGGCAGAAGAGACTCCCCACTGGCATCTAGGTGAAACAGAATCATAATCAAATTTCACTGAGTAACCACTTGAGACACAGATGAATTCAAATTACACATAACACATTTCTACAGAAGACGAAACAGATGCCATAATAAGGAGTCGCACATAAACTTTAACAATGACCTTAACAACTGAGATTTATAAAGTTAAGTGATGCAGAATAATACATTTTTCCCAAACTCTATCAAAAGCTTTCTTATCCTTTTAGGAAGGTGAAAGATTGGTATTAACCAAATGTTTAGCAGCAGCTGGGTTCACTAAATCAATAGCTACTGTGTCTGATCTGAGATGAGTGTATAAGAATTTATAAGGTTTAGGAACTTCATACAATCTACCTGCTTTCCATGTGGGCATCAGGTTAGCTGTCATGCAAGTTACAGGCCATGACAAAAACATTCTACAGTGCAGGAAAACAGGAGTAATTGGGGTAAGTTCTGGAAATTGCATCTGTAATAAATCATAATATTTCTTCAGTGACTTTGGAATATCATTATATTCCCACTGAAACAATTGACTCATTCTGGAAATAGTCTTAGAGAAAGAGAATCTCTCCTCATAATCTGAATCAGAAATCTGAGCCGACAAAATAGAATCTGTCCCTTCACAACCATTTTGTTGTTCAAAAACCTGAACCTCTTCAGAAAATGAAGTACCTGAACCTCTTCAGAAAATGAAGTATCTGTTTTTCTTTTACCAGGAACATCTAAACTGGTGGAGTCAAGAGCCTGAACTAAACCTTGAATTAAACCTAGTAGATCACGCCTGTCTAAAGTGACTGAGACAAGTGAAGAAATATGTCTAAGGTTTTCTTTTTTGACATGAATTTCTGAAGAAGTGGACACAGTTTTGTCTGGAAAAAACTCCCTAGAGACAGACATAGCATACTGGCTAGGCAGAGTGGCAATCCTTGCCGCTTCTCCCAGGACTGATAATAGTGTCTCTCCCTTGCCCACCAAGGAGACTCTAACAGCCAGAAAGGATGCATCTAACTCCTGGTCCATAGCAGCTGTACAGGCAACCCATGAGGCAGCCAGGAAAAAAGATGAATAGCCTGAGGAAACAGTAATACCTACAGCAGAGTCACCCAGTAGCATAGCTAACACAGTGTGAAAGGGCAACTATCTTCGGAGCAAAGTGTTAGATGGTGCAATCCAATCGGCCATTCATCATCCCAATTGATCATAGCACAATACCAGCTTTTAAAAGCCTGTACTGTATTGGTGGTCAAATCTGTGTGCTGTAGCACTCTGTGTGTGGTCTAACTGTAGGTTATGATGTTAATGTAAAAATAAAAAAATATGTTTTTTAATTAAAACCTGAGCACTGTAGTGCCTCCTGCAGGATACAAACTGTTCTGAAAATAATTCATCTATTTATTTATTTATTTATTTTTATTATTTCTTTTTCACTCTAATGGAGGGAAGGAAGGTTGGGTGCACTACACGGCACAGAAACAGGATCTGAATGGCTGGGGCAGCAAGGAGGGGGATAGGCCCTGTATCTGGCCACCTAGTTGGTCTGCCAGTAAAAGGACTTTACTTTTTTTTTTCTCTTCACATGAAGAGCTGAGGGGGTGGTGTATTGGTTTGTGGGATCGGTCCCAGCACTAGTTGAGCCAGCTATGCTTTGGGAGTCACCCATCTGTGGCTTATGTACTTTAGCAGCCTGCTGTGGTGGCAAAGTCTGTTTAGTAATTATCTTTTTTTGTAACTGGAAGAAGGAAAGAACTCGTACATTGTTACATGGTTAAACTGAAAATGATTCCTGATCCCTTGGAAGCCTGGCAGCAGTAGTACTCCCAAAAGTAAAACAACATAATGATTACCAAAAAAAAAAGAAGTTTTAAATAAGTCTTAAAAACTTTTTACCACAAAAGAAAAAAGTGACTCACCTGTTTAAATGTATTTAAAAGTCATGTGACAGTCAATAAAAACAATTTTTCCTAGTTTTAAAATAAATAGTTTACAAAAAATTGCAATTTCTGTCAGATAAAGTAAAGTAAAATATTTTTTTCCCCAAAGGAAACAATCTGCCCAACAATGGAACTGCATTAACAGACCGTCGATCCTCAAAAGTCTGCACGAGGAATCCTGTTCAGTGGTAGGAAAGCTCTGAAGGGCTTGGTGCCCAAGCCTGACTTTTTGTCAGCTCATTTCAAACTAATGTCTTGGATATGTGGGAGGTGTCCTGAAAGCTGCGGAAGCTCACTGGCTTTAATATCCTTAGCAGGATATAACACATATAACTAAGGCTACTGCAACAGTGATCCATATGATCAACATCTAAGCTCTGCAACATCACACCAAAATACTGAGAGTGCAGGGCTGGCAACTCGACACTGTAAAAAGTCCACTGACAATCAATCAGTGGACTGTTGATCTGCTGTGGCAACCCCTAACAGGAGAAACTGAAGGACTTACTTTACTTTTACAAACTAAAACTAATATACATTGGATTTACTTACTCAAAATGATTCAGTAGTGAAGCAAGCAATGCTTGTAATCATGCCCATTCTCCCACACAAACCCCTAAGTCTCTAAAATATCATTGCTAGATTCTCCTTGTGTTCTGACTGAGGAGTGCTTCTCAAACAATCTGGAAATATAGCGTTGATAAGTATATTTTATGGCACTTTTTAACTTTTTAGAGTTCTGCGCTGTCTTCATTTTTGCTTGACTGAAATATTTATATATTTTCTGGCACTGTTTTCTGTCTTCTGATCTGTTCTGAAACTGGTCCCCCCTATTCCTGTGGTGTTCTTAAAGTTGGTAAAACTGGTCTAACAGCTTTTGTGTTATCTGATTGTTTCAAGGCTTGCTGATATAAAAATAGTCCCTGTTTGTAAATTCCTGCTTACAATTGCTAGAATCTCCTTGTGTTCTGACTGAAGAGTGCTTCTCAAACAATCTGGAAATATAGCACTAATACGTATTTTTTGGCACTTTTTATCTTTTCGGAGTTCTGCACTGTCTTAATTTTTGCTTGACTGAATTATTTATATATTTGCTGGCATTTTCTGTTTTCTGGTCTGTTCTGAAACTGGTTTGGTTTTCTCCCTCCATCCACCCTATTCCTGTAGTGTTGTTATAGTTGGTGGCTTTGCAGTTGCCCACCCCTACTGTAAATGTGATCTGGGGCACTCCTCCCAGTGTAATGTCATTAGCTCATTCTACCTAATACAGAGAGAACATTTGAGAAGGCCAACCCACTTAGGTTCTTAACCTTGAATTATCTTCTGTTCCTCCTTTCTCCCTTTCCACTTTACTAAAAAAAAAAAAACTTTGCTAGAATCTCTTTGTATTCTGACTGAGGGTGCTTCTCAGCTAAGTGTATTTTTTGGCACTTTTTAACTGTTCAGAGTTGAATAAAACAACAACTGAATTCAGTTCAGAATACATTTTGAATAAATTGCATTTACTTAAACTGTATTTGCTTTAATACTGCTATACACGAAAGTGTGCTAGCTTGCACTGTACTTGAATTGTTTTTAGTGCTGTTTTAGCTGCTTTTCTGTAAAAAAAAATCTAAGCTTGTTTCCTGCCTTTCCTGTAACTAGTCTAGTCCAGATACAGACTTGGTGGATCCAGGACTGTTTGTACGCTTCTGAGTCCCCCAAGACTTTCTGTGTTGGTGGGAATCCTAGCTTATCAGTGGGAGTGGAAATTGTAGTTTACTGGCCATTTGAGCAGTTTTTCTATCTCTTTCAACTTTCTGGTTTAAGAGCCCACATTTGCACTTTTCTCGCTGTTCCTGTAACTAGTCTAGTCAAGATACAGATTTGCTGCATCCAGGACTGTATGTAAGCTTCTAAGCCCCCAAGCCTTTCTGTGTTGGAGAGAAGCCTTCTAGCTTATCAGTGGGAGTGGTAAGCACTAGGTAGCCTATCTACCACAAGAGGAGTGGTTTCTGGCCCAGAAATTGTAATTTATTGGCCGTTTGGTCAGATTTTCTATCTCTTTCGACTTTCTGGTTTAAAAGCTTGCATTTTCAGTTGTTTCCCACCTTTCCTGTAACTAGTCTAGTCCAGATAGAGATTTGCTGTATCCAGGACTGTTTGTAAGCTTCTGAGTGGTGCCAAAGTCTGCTCTTCAGTTTTTCCCTTGATCTGCTAGTTCTCTCCTCTCCTGCACTTTTACTAGCTTATTAGTCTAGCACTTTACCAAACTTCTTGTAGCAATTATTGTAGCACACAAAAATGCTACCAGCACTAAACATGGAAACAGCTCCAGTACTTATTATTAATGCCCACCCCTCCAGGCATGTCTAAAGGTCAGTTCCCTGTGCTTTCTTCTATTAACCTGGTGAACTTGGGCATCCTGAGGCAATGTAGCAACTGCCTCATGTACACTGACAACCCTCTCCTCTTACCTCCCAATACTCAGACTTGTGAGAGATGCACTTAGATATCCAAATTGGAAGCCACGCACTCTCCAACCAAGACCAGAACAGCTGGTCAAGCGGAGAAGGTCAACACTTGCACCACACCACATGGAACACATAACCCTCCAGAACACACAGCAGCACTGCCTTCACATAAAAACACAAACCACACACCCACCTTCTCAGAGGCTCTCAATAAAAATCTACCCAAACAGCAGAGACCTCCAAGGCAGAAACGCACTCAACCACCACAACACAACACTAATCATGAGACACATAACACTCCTAAACAGTGTGCCACTCAATCAAAGCCCCTAAGGCAAAACAGCATGCCCAACACACTAGTCATAGGTGAATTGATAGTGAAAAATAAACTGCACAACAAACACGAATCCAAAACGAAAAAGCAAACACCATGAACTGAATGGAAAAGCAGACCAGAAGAACCTTCACAAAAATGAACCACCGTAGATTTACAACCAGTTTTTATTGAGGCTTCCTAGTACCTCAGCCAATATGCCTTCAGATGGGAATAACTTTAAACATCAAATCCTTACTTTAAATACATTCCCAAACCAATTAGATGTGAATTAACAACCCAATTATATTAATTAATCAATTTCACTGGTTCAAAGAACCCAAAATTTAAAGTGACTGTGCTACAATTCAACCAAAGGTGCATGTGGAACATATATATTAATAAGTACAATTAAAAAATGGGAATGCAGGATCATCCTAAAAATTTCATTCTATACACAATGCTACAATTTCATTAGATACATATAAAACATAAATTCAACATCCAACAATAACTACACATAATTACTCTAAGAAAAAATAAATACTATATATTATGTATCTAATAAATATTAAATATCACTAAATAACTTCTGCACAAACAAATCAATGCATTTAATAAATATTTATATTATATGTTTATATTAAGTTCCTGAATCAAACCCATAGGGTGTAGTGTGTTAAAGCTGATAATAAATTTAGCTTCCAAATTATTTAATGCATTCAAAAAATTCTCCCGTTGTGTGTGAAAAGGTTTGGCTAAAATATCAAAAAATGAAAAACAAACTAACTGCTGAACCCCCATGAGCCATGTGGAAGTGGTATGCAACAGGTCTCTTTAGTCTATTATTTCTGATGTCTCCTAGATGTTCTAAAATTATATTTTTCACCATCCTCCTAGTCTGTCCCACATATCATCTAGTTGGTGTACAGCCACAACCCAGAATGTATACCACCCCACATGACCTACAGGTAAAATGGTTCTCGCTGTATATCTAACACTATTTATCATTCTACCATCCAAATTTTTTTAACCTACTACATACCCTACATCTGTCACATATAGAGCTTCCTTTCTAGCCTCCTACTGTCGGATGCTTTCTTAAATTCAATAATTCCTTTAAATTAAAGAATCTGCTATAAAAAAAGGTTATTTTTTTCTGGAAACAAATGTCCAGTGTTATCATCCTCACAAACAATGGGTCAAAAGCTTTCCATAAGCTTTTTAAGTGTTACAGACAGGGGAGAAAATCTCGAAACAAAAAAAACCTACCCTCTTCATCACTTTTTTTTAAATTCTCCCACATACATTCATTACCTGCTTCTCTCACGTCACTTGTGCCTAACAGCCTATTTCTGCCTTCTCCAAACATGCCATCGTATACCCCCTGTTGAATAGTTTTTGTCTGACTTTCATGAACTCATCAGGAATGCTTGATTTGTTATAAGTATTATTATAAATGTGTTTGAATTCCCTATATGGAAGGGAAGTCAAAAGGTGTGGTGGATGCATACTTTCAGCTGATAGAAAATTATTCGCAGCTGTCTTCTTAATAAAAGGCTTATAATTGGTTGTAAATCCATGGTGGTTAGTTTTTGTGAAGGTTCTTCTGGTCTGCTTTTCCATTCAGTTCGTGGTGTTTGCTTTTTTGTGAACTGATAGTGAGGCACACTGATGTCCCACTCACTAGGTTGAAGAAGGAGAAAGTAACAGTCATCTGCCTCTCAGGCACCAGGATCTGCCACATAATGCACGGCCTCAGGTCCCTCAACAACAGCTACAAATATGACTCTGTCATTGTACATGTGGGTGTGAATGACCTGAGACATACCTCCCTGGACTACATGAAAAGAGACATGGAGGAGCTCTCGGATTATGTAGCCCAGGCAGGTATGACCCTAGGCCTGAGCAGCATCCTACCATCACATAGAATGATACCACAGTACAAGCAGAAAATTATTGATTTCAACAATTGGCTAAGTTTCTGGTGTCATTCTAAGGGGATCCAGTATCTGTCTGCCTGGGATGACATGATTGACAGACCTCAATGCTTTGTCAGAGATAGCCTGTATCTGTCACCCCTGGGCTTCCAGATACTGGCAAGGCTCTTTCCACTCCTATAGTGCCTTTTTTAGATGGTGTTCCAAAGGCCAAATTACCACAGTAACAGCTACAGACAAATGCAATCTGAGGGTCATACTGCTTAATGCTACAAGTCTAAATCTCAAAATGCACTCACTCAAAGCACTCCTTAAAATGGAGAACATCGACATTTGTGCTGTAACAGAGACCTGGTTCAAGGCAGCAGGAAGCACCCCTGCACTACCAGGCTATAACTCGTTCCACACCTTTCGGCCTCAGAACTTGGACTGAAGCTCCAAAGGCGGTGGTGCTTCCATATTCATAAAGGATGTGCACACCTCCAGACTGGTAGCCCAACGTAATGCATCTGAGATACTTCAGGTGCAGCTAACATTGGGTAAGACAGCAATTCAGATTGTAGCCTGCTATAGGTCCCCAACCATGTCCCAAGACTCACACTGCATGTTCCTAAGCACCCTGGAGAATATTAGGGTCCAACCTAACACTCTCATACTGGGCGACTTCAACTACCTCTCCATTAACTGGGAAAACTGCTCATGTACCAATACACTTGTCCAACGTTTCCTGGAATTCATTAATTCCAGTGCCCAGGATCAGCTTGTTCTTACCCCCACTAGAGGTAGCAACATCCTTGATCTGGTCATTACTAACATGGGCGACCACTGCTCTACACCAATAGTCAACTTCTCCCTGGTTAGATCCGACCACAAAGTAATCACTTTGAAAATCCACATCCTTCCCACCCCACCCCCCTGCAAAGGTAACCACCATGAAAAACTTCTCCAAAGCTAACATTGGGCTCCTAAAAACAGAGGTGGCTAACTTCACTGCACCAATGCTAATGGAGAATAGTTGCATGACCGCCGAATCATACACCAATGCCCTGTACGAACATGTACACAAATGCATGGATCTCGCAATACCCAATAGAACCAAGAAGCTCTCCTCCAAAAAAAGCAAGACAATCTGGTGGTCCTCTGCCATAAACAAACTCTACAACAGAAGGAGGAAACTGATGAGGAATAAGGTGAAGTCCTAAAACTGGAAAAACTCCCTTATCAGCCTCAACAAAAAGTTAAGATCTCTCATCAAATCCTCTAAAGCTAGCTTTGAAAACAGAATTGCAGCAGATAGTAATGACAACCACAAGGCCTTCTATAGTTATGTAAAGAATCTCCATGGCAATACCCAGATTTGCTCTGAGCTACTGCACAATGGCACCTCCTATACTGAGCCAACAGATATTGCCAATATACTGGCCGACAGATTCAGTGCCAACTTTATCCCCCCCAGAGGACCAATCACAATACCAGTAGATTGCCAGGCACCCAGTATTACTGCTGCACAGGTTAAAACAGAACTGTCCAAGGCCAAGAATACAGCTTCTATGGGACCCGAAAATATCCCTGACTGTGTTCTACATGAACTACAGAGTGAGCTGGCACCTTACCTGTGTGCCCTGTTCAATCACAGCCTCACCTCAGGCTTTTTCCCTACCAAATGGCACACTGCTACAGTCATCCCTCTCCACAAAGGAGGCGCGACTAAAGACCTTGGGAACTATTGCCCCATTAGCCTGATGAGTCTGATATGCAAAGCTATGGAATGCATCATCATGGACCTAATAAACAAGGATATAGGGAATCTCCAAACTCTGGATCCCACACAGTTTGGTTTTGTGAAGGGTAGATCATGCCTGCTCAACTTGGTCAACTTGTTTGAGTCAGTCACCAGAGCAGTGGATAAAGGCAAGGTGGTTCATACAGCTTACCTTGATCTGGCCAAGGCTTTTGATACCATTCCCCATTCAGGAATCATAGAAAAACTGACTAAGCTAGGCATCAGCTACTATATCACTAGGTGGATTGCAAACTGGCTCACAGATAGAACCCACAGTGTGAAAGTAGCTGACTCCAAGTCAGCCTGCCGACCAGTCACGAGTAGAGTCCAACAGGGTTCAGTCCTCGGTCCTCTCTTGTTTGGTATCTACTTCTTTGAAGTCCAGGCCAACATGAAGGAACTCTGGCTGACAAAGTTCGCAGACGATTGCAAGTTGGGAGCTATTATTAACTCCCCAAGGGATGTCGACATCCTACAGAAAGGCCTCACTGAGACCAACGACTGGTGTCAGAACCATGGCCTTAAGCTCAATGCCAAAAAATGTGTCATCATCCACTTTAGGGAAAAACCCGGTTCCCATGAATTACCACATCTATGGTAGTCCACTGAACACAGGAGTCGTTATAAGAGATCTGGGAACACAGGTTGACAGCAACCTCTCTTTTGACCACAACATTCCCACTGTGGTTAGAAAGTCCTTCTATGTGGCACATTTCATTAGTAAGAATTTTGCATCCAGGAAGAAAGAGGTCATTGTCTCCCTCTACTCTTCCCTCATTAGGCCGATCATAGAGTACAATGCCCCATTTGGCATGTACCTCACTAGACACCTGCAACAACTGGAGAGGCCAGAAAAGTACCTCACAAAGAGGATCCCAGGTCTTAAACACTTGTCCTATATGGACAGACTCAAAAAACTCCAACTATTCTCTGTCTCATATCGCCTACTTAGAGGCGATCTCTGCTTGACTTGCAAAGCCATGTCTGACCCAGCTCTGTTAGAAATGCTACATCTAAAGAAATCCCAATTCCTCTGTACCACACACTCCAGAGACCTCAACCTCATTACCACAATCAACAGAACATGCTGGACGGACAGGATCATAACCCAGAGACTGACCATGCTATGGAATAGACTTCCCATACATGTCAAGCAGAGCACCTCACTGGCCTTCTTCAAGAGAAATCTTGATGAATGGATGGGAAATAGAAAATTCACCCCAGGAATCACTCCAGTAGCTTTACTCGACAGAGGCACTGGGAACTAAGGTCAGGTAGCACGATGCCAGGGTAATCCTATGGGCTAGGCTTGTAAAGGCTCCAGGGCCATTAGCCTAGTACATACCTAAGAACCCATGAACCTATAAAATCTAGGCAATTTGCAAGACAACATGTTGTATCTCATAATAAATAATTATATGACCACCTTAATTCACACAGCTTAAGAAATTCCTTAAAGTTGTTTCTCTATCATCTACTAATGTGCCTCTAGGTATCTGCTTTTATCTCCTCAATCTCTCAGATGTTACCTGAAATTACCAAATATTCTTGAGATGAAGCAGGAACATACATTTAAAAAAATGTAAGTTCTAGAATGTATACATTTTGCCATTGCTTCTGTGCTCGTTCTAGCGCTGTTATTGGAGAAAAAAAATTGTTTGTGCTGATCACCCCCCATTTCATATTGAGGCTATTTTTTATTGCTGCCCAGCTAAAAGTTACTATAGATTGAGTAGATGCTTTATGTGCATGATACTAGAACCTGATATGATCACACATTTTGAAAATATGAAGCATTCTTATATTTACATTTATATTTAAAAACAAATGTGACATATTAGCTATTGGATACTTTCAGTTTAATGCTTATACAACAGAAACACACATATCATTGTTGCTGAGTGTTTAGTACAGAATCATACTAAGTGTTGTCCATTTTCTTAATTATGTAAATTACCATCATTTTTGGATTTCTCTAAATATCTCATAAAGCAAAAATTACAAAACTTATAGATGGAATTATTTGACCTCATATGAAAGCTAATTACTGGATGAGCAAAAAAACAGCTACATTTACCTTATCTTTCACTTGAGTGGTTACTGATATTTAATAAGTTGTTTATGAAAATTTAGGAAAAATATTACATTTGCTGACTAAGTAATATTAAGACATAAAATCCTAAAGCCTTGGAATATAGTAAAGTTAATTCTGTAAAGTGAGTTTATCTTGCATAGCCTTGTGGTCTATATTTTTCAGGTGAATTTATAGTTCTAGAGAGAGGAACATTTGTTTGTACCATAAGCTTATAACCTGAGTTTGTGCAAAGGCTTATAATACAAACATTATTTTTATACAGGAAGTTAGAGCACAGCCTTTTAATGTTCCACTGTGGCAACCAATTAAAAAAATATCTTCCTTCTTTCCATGTAGCCCTGTTATAAAAACAAGTGCCAGAATCCAGAATTTCCAGATATTTATGGTATTGTTTTGTTAATCACAGGGTATCTGTCAGTAATTTAAGCCTGTGTAGTAAATCTGCCTTCAGTAATTGTTCTGTATGAAAATTGTGGAACATACTTCCTTCCTCTTGCTGAGCAATGAGTGTGCTGTCTACATCAGGGTTCACTTAATTAGTGTTATGAGAGTTTATCTTACAGATATTACACATCTAAAGAAAAGCAGAACCTCAGCCTAGGTGTCCCAGAACCTGAGCCCAGAAACTGATCAACTTAGGGCATTTCCAAAGTATTTGTAAATGGTTAACATTACTGTTTTCACAATCCACCTGACATTGAATGTTAAATTTTACCTATTTTGACAGATCAATCATCATATAAAACACCTTTACACCAGTTATTCATTCAAAATTAATTTAGAAGAATGTGGCAAATTTAGTGAATATGTATCTGGCCTTTTAGTGCATGAGTCTATGAAATTAAACTGCCCTTCAAAATTTCCTTAAAATGATCTCTAATCACTCTGTATGCAGACTCAGGTTTAAGTAACAGTCTTCTAGGAGGAATATTCCCCTCACATTGGAGGATGTGGGAGAACCAAGTTAATTTCCTTTGATCTTAAAGTGATTATTATTATTACTGCTTGCACTGCCTTTCTTGGGTCTGAACAGCTACATAATCAAAACTGTAGGATAACTCAAATTTAACAATCCTGATTATAAAATAATAAAAATTATAGTTTAACTCCAAATATTTTCACCACTCTAAATGCTTCCAATTAAATTAGATGTTGTTTTCCTGATCATCCTATCAGAAAGGACAAAAGAACAATTGCCTTTCTTTAAAAGTAAAATTTCAGACTTTATTCCAAGCCTTGCAGAGCTGCTCATTGGCCTGAAATAATTTACCATTTGATATCCTAAGGAGAACCTTCTGCAGAAGTACTGAAAGCTGAGCCTCTATCTACTTGACTGGTTCATTCTCCAGCAAAATTGTGAAACACTATATTTAGGAAAGAAGTCAGCTGAAACTGTTTTAACCTGTAAATTCTAATGACAACGTCTTCTTTTTGTCTCTTCTATCATTTCCCTTAATAACACTCTCTTCTGAAAGGATACCCTGACTGTGTTCCTATACCAGAGAACCTGGTTTATAGTCTTTGCCCAGGCAGATCTCTACATTGCCTTAGATGGATCTAGGATAGCTGTAATAATGACTAGGATACTGTGGATGACCTCTGTTTAAATACAAGTGATCCTGCTGTCGAAGGATAAGCTGCTCTGGGTCCATTTTTCCACAAAGACCTCTGAGTAACATCTAATAGGCCAATGGATGCAGAGAAGAATGTAATCTAGATCCTTCACCTGGTAGGCCTGAGATATTTTATCTGATATTGGTTCTACACAAACCTAATGAGCTGCCTTTAGTGTAGCAAGGGACAAAATGCAGAAGTAGTTATGCTGTCTTGTCAGTATTAAATGTGTGCCCGTATAACTTGGCAAACTCATGAATATTTACAGCATAGAAGGAATTGACACTTCAGACTTCATGAGTTTCATTAGGATTATCATCAGAGTATAATATAATTATTCAGAAATGCCCCATCATGTTCTCTTGGATCTTTTTGTTAGCCTAATTGTTTGCGTCAGAGGTACAGTAAAAGAGACAGAAAACAGTGAGATCCCTGCTTAGTATTTGTATGAACAGTATACATTTCACACCATGCTATTCACCTTGCATATGGCCTTTGTCTGTTTTTACAAGTTTTTCAGGCAGAGCATTAAGAAATCAGGTTGTATAATCTGTTACAGAACTTACCAGAGAAAAGACAGGCTGACCCTCTTGAGGAGCTTTTTATTTATTCACTCATTCTTTTTATTTATGTATTTATTTGTTTAATTATTTAATTTGTGGACCCAATGAACATAAGTGTCCCTTTTCAGGAGCATCTTAGGAGCACTGTCAAGTTAAGTGACTTGCTCAGAGGCACACTGTAGGCAAATGATGGAATCAAACCCCTGTACCTGGGTACAGTAAGCAGCTCATTAACAGCTCAGAGCTTTAGTCCCCTATACTACCAGACTTAGATCTAGCATCCAAGCCTATTAGAACCAGACTATACACTTTATTTACATTTCTTCTTTTACTGCTCAGCTCTCCTTTTGGTATTCATGATCATGTCTAATCCACTTTTAAATTCTGTTTGCCTGATGGCAGAAAGAGAAAATAAATCTTAGTGGTCTGCTATTTAACTCGATTCAACATCTGTATCCAATCCATCTTTACCTTTTTCCTTGCCATTTTTCCATCTGCTCCATGCCATCTTGTATGCCTCTCCATCACCATTTTTATTAACCCTTTTCTGGGACCACAGTCTTCTCCATGAAGAAGTACATTGGGAGATCCAGTGAGTAGTTTGTCTTTATAAGATGCTAGTTGTCTCCAGTCCCCCTATCCTTACATTTTATGATAACCCCTTCAAATCTGACTGATGTGACCTTGTGCATCCATATCATGTCCCACCCTGCAGTTCAAGGTGCTCTAGACTCTGATGCAGTTCTTTCCCTTATATCTCACACATCTGTTTTGTGCCATTTCTCTGAACTTATTCCAGCAGCCTGAATGTAACCTATATATATTTCCTCAAATGTCTTGTACTTTTAGCCATGTGATCTGTTATTTCTGTAAAGTATTGCACAGTCTGAATGTAAGGCTAATGGATTTGGCACAACTGTTTCACGTGTCACCTCTCATTTCATATTTTGGAATAACAGATGTTACATGATATCAAATCTAAATCTGTAGGTGAAGCAAAATGAGTCATTACATCTTCCATTTCAAAATGGGGCAGCCACTATCTTCAAAAAGTCTCTTTCTGAAGGGCAAATTTGTCAGGAACTGGAAACTGTGATCTATAAATTAGATGCTTCCTGACCTCAGGTGAAATATCCAGTCATTCTGAAATGGTACAGGATGCTAGATTTCTATATCACATCTGATGAAGCTATGAAACTTTATAATATGCTTGAGGTTTGTGAGGGGATGGGAGAGAGAGAAAGTGAGAGAGAGAATATTACACTGAAGGGAAATAAATTTCTGAGTTTTTTTGTGAGCTGAGAAAAAAATCTACCATATAGTGACTATTTGTTCTGCTCAAGGGCACAAAGTCTAAAAGAAAGTGTTGACACTTATTTTAATGAATTAAAGACTCAAGACACAGACTGTATGGTGAGTTACATAATTCATTATTATGAGATAAGAGCATGTATAATATAAACAATAATCAGATGAATGGCAAATTATTTCAAGATGAAGATTTAACTTTAAAAAAATGACTGATATCTATAGAAAGAGTGAAACTACTTAATAAAATGCATCATGGAGAAATTTAAACTGGATAAAGTTCACTGTAAGGAAGGAAGGAAACAATATAATGAGGAAAACGAGTACTATGAGCCACAAGAATCATAAGAAACACAAGAAGCATGAGGAATCTGTTGTTGATAGGCTCTCCATAAGGTGTGATTATAAGTCTGATAAAAATGACATGCAAAATCAAGTATGTAGACAATATGGCAAGAGAAACAATTTTGTAAAAGTGTAATAAATACAAAAAACACATTTGTGACAGAAACACATCTATGTGGTGGAAGAAAGCCATAAAACTATTTTATTTGTGGGCATAAAAAAGAGTTGAAAATGAGACTGTGCAGTGTATACACTTCAGCAAGAATGTTACTTATAGAATTTAAGGAAAGAAAATCCATTAGGTATCTGGGCAGGGAAACCCAAAGCAAACAAACTGTGGTGTTACATATGCAGAATGTAGTGTAGTGTAATGCATGTTCAAATGATCAAAGCACTGAATCTGAAAGAAATTAACTTAAGCATATATTTGCAATTTCTTACTTATTTTAGTGGTAATGTGAAGCCACTGATGGCATACAGGGATAAAGCCCTTACTATGGTCCAGGTGACTTGAGTTCAGTTAGCAGCTCAGGTGCTTGGCAGTACTGGCAAGGAAAATAGGACTGCCTTTCAGCAGAATGGACCATGCATACCAAGAGTAAAGGTAATGTCTATTGTAAAACACAAAACAAGGTTACCAAGAGCAGAACACCGTGGTAAAGAAAGGAGTACAATCTTGCTTTTAATTTAAGGGGAGATTAGTTGCATACAACACTTGCTGATCAAAACTGCTAGTGTTTAATCAGTTAAGGAAAGAAATATTTGCAGAAATATATGACCTTCATTTGAGCATAGTTAAGTATAAAAAAAAGCTTGTGATACATTGTTTTGGCTAGAGATGTCTGTACAAGTAGAGTGAGAAGTTTAAAGCTATGTCGTGAGTCATACATATATAATCATTTCCAGGAAAACTTGAAATAAGACTGAAAAAAATTATCAATATAAGGAGAACATATATCTAACTTATACAGAATACTATTCAAAGTTTCCAGGAGCAAGAAATAGTCAATACATTTAAAGGTACAGTCTTGAGGTTTGTTATTCCAGATTTGGCTGGATTAGATAAAGATTCACAGTAAGTCAGTGTGGAGTTCTAGATATTTTTGGAACAATGGAAATATGTTATGTTCCTTCCCAGTTAGTCAAATGGTCAGCTTGACAGAACAGTAAGACTTTGAAGTACATAATGATGAATTTGCTTAAAATGTCTGAAATGTTGATTTGTATTTACAATTATTGAAATATAGAAACAATCCGCTATAAGATATTGGCTTATTAATTATCAATTAGGTCTTAGAGTAAAAGGGCTGATTCCTTTGTCTACTTTGCTAACTCCTGAAATTCAAGATCTGTGACTAAGCAGAGACAAAATCAATAAAGTTCAGATCAGAAAAAGTATGGTCAGAAGTAAGGATATGCATTGAAAATTCAGCAGAGTTCCTGTGAAAAGCAACAAGAAGCAGTTGTTTTCATGAACGTGGCCAGCCCAGGTGAAGTGTTTTTCATACTGCAAATTGCAAAGTGCTCAGAAAAAGTGCAATATTGTAGGCCTTATTCATGTCCTGATTCCAACTTTATAGTTCACAAGTGAGCCCTGATGGGACTGCCACACTCCATATCTGCAGGGTATTCTGGGCAAGCTCCAGCTTATTCCTTTTGAATTTGTAGTAGAGGAACAAACACCTAAATTCCTTTGAATAACCCCCTTCTTTTATGCAGCAGAAACAACAGCTCAAGTTAGTTTCCCTTAGTCATACATTCAATATACCTTCAAGGCACAGGACATGTTAAAATTTGTGTGTGTGTGTGTGTGTGTATGTATGTAGGTGTGCACGTGTGAGCATGTGTGTACATATGTGCATACACACACACACACACACACACACACACACACACACACACACACACACACACACACATGCACACATATATTTGCATAATACATTAGTCATCTGCCTCAAATGAAGAATACATTCTTGTGCTCCAAAAAGGAAGTTGTAGCATACATGTATAAATGCTATATTTGCCACATTTAACTTCAATCAGAGCTCTATATTGATGTCATATAACTTGATCTTGTATATATATTCTGAAAGTAAAATTAATGGAGCTGGTATCACTATAACTTGTGTTGTGATTATTATTTTATATTTTTGAATATCTGGCCACCAAAAGTGCACTTCCCAGACCATATACCTATAGATTTGGAATGTTTTCTCTTTTCTTCTGGAGTGTATGTACACCTCAGCATTCTGTTTGCTATCACCACTGTTCTCTAACCCTGCTCTTGGTGATCTAGTTCGAGTGGATCAACACAGTTCCTGTCCTTTTTCTACTCTGCTGTCATCAGTTCCACCCCTCTAAATGATACTTCACACTAGGGGTTGTTATGGCCCAAGTACTGCACTTTGCATTTGTCTGCAGGGAATCTCAACTGTTCTTTCTGCCCATTTGATCATTGCTCCATACTTCACTGCTGCACAAATCAGTGTTGTCAGTGAAGAGACTAATCCTGTTCTCTATTTCCTCATATTTCTCCTGGCCCTAAATCTGAATCCTGCAATCCTCCATTAGTCATGCTGCTTATCCCTCACATTGTTCCTTTCAACCCACCATATTTTACACTTAACCATGCAGCAATCCAACTCCCCTGTCCTGTTCCTAATCTTCATACCTTGTGTATGAGACTGTCAGAAGCCTAGTTGATGTCTTGATGAAGCAAGAAGACAATATCTACTGGTGATTTCCAACCAGGATTTCTTGTAACCCAGTCATAAAACTGGCCATAAAGTCAAGTTCTTTGCTGTCCTGGAGATTCTTCCCATTTTCTTCAGGTCTGCTTTGTTGTGCGCTATCCCTCTACTTTCTCCTTTTTTTTTTTTTTTTTACTGTATCCCTTCCTGACTTGGTCTACCCTGTATATTCGGTATTTGTATAGTTTTACCTAAATGTTCATATCTTTTTCCTACTTTCCCTAAAGTTCCAATGCCTCTTCTCTTTTCTGTCTTTTCCTCTTCTGTTCTTTCTTCTTCTCCTTTTAGCCATTTTTTTTCTTTTAGGATCCTATAGTTCAACCATTTTTGTTTCAGTAATCCATGTTGATTGAACTTTTAGAGTTTTTAATCTTTTTGTCTTTTTGGTCCTTTTTCTAATAGACTCTTCATTTCTGCAATCTCACAATTTCACCAGATTGCCTTGTATTCTTCCTTATCTTTTCATCTAGAACCTCTCTCCCAACATTTTTCCCCTGCACCTTCTACCACAATCCATATTTCTCAATGTAGCCATTCCTGTTTTGCCTCCCAGAATTCCTCCCAATCTTCCTGTTATTCGGCCTGTATTTCTGCTCCTTTCTTTGCTTCCTCCTCTTCTGTTAGCCTTCACATAGTGTTAAGTATGATCACATATGTGGATACATGTGGCATGCCCCACCCTCGTTTCCTTCTGGTTAGCCTAACTCTGCTCCCTAGCCATCCTTCTTTAATATGTCTATATTTCCTCCAATTCTTTTCTACCAAGGTCTAATCACTATTTTTTAGGATATAGTTTATTATGGAGCTTATCATTATTCTGATGGCCTTTATTCAACCAAACATAGCATATACATTCATCCCTGCCCTCTGGATATCTTTTACTTTTAGTTTCAGTCTTGTGTTTTCTCTTATCATGTCTTACCATGAGCTCCCGATACACTTCCCAAGGCAGAGCTCTCATCTGCCCCTGATTTTGCAGAATGGCCTTGATTTTGCTTCATATGTTTGCCCTGTCCCTCATAAATTTTTTAAATTTCTGGCAAATCACTGTGGATTGCAGTCAGTCAGTAATGCTGAATGCATGTGGATGCAAAACCTGTTATTGTATGAACTTTCTAAGTGAACTGAGTAATATTTGCAAATCATCCACAATTCTGGGCCTTTGTCCCTCTACATATTTTAGCTTTATCCAGAATTCTAAAGCAAAGAAGATGATAACTATGCATTTTGAATATATTGCCTCCCTTATTCCACTATATTCACTATCCCTTTCCATTTTTCCTATCTATGCTATGACTGTCTTTTTCCTGTTCCATTTTTAGCCTGATCTTTCCCCATACTCTTTTATGATTAGCCTGATTTTTCACGGGGCTACTTCTCTGTCTGTTGAGACCAAAATATAGTCACAAGCATATAGAAGGAATTTTGATTTTATTTTCCCTTATCCATTGACATCTAAAACTTGTCACTTATGTCTCCTGTCATCTTTTCTATTATTACTATGAACAGTTTTCATGAAAGTAGATATCTCTGTTTTATAACTTTGAGTATTTCCCCGTTTTTGACAATGTCTCATTAACCACTAATTCCATCTTTGAGATCTTGTACATCACTTTTATCCACAAATAACATATTTCCCTACTCTTGTTGTCCCTAGAGATTTCCACAAGTAGTCCCAATGCACTGAATCAAATGAAGTTGTATAGGGCTACTCTTCCTTTTCCAGTTATCTTTTTGCCCTCTCTCAATATGCACTTCATTAGATCCCTCCTTCTCTTCACGAATCTGTTCTGTCCCATTTGAGTTATGTGTGACTCTAGTCTCACTGATAATATTTTCACCATAATCTTGATATCCACATTTTCTGGAGATAATGGCTGGTAGTTCCTTAGATCTTATGAGATCCCCTTCTTTGGGAATCACCACTTTCTGACCTTCCTAATAGATTCTGCTATTTCCCTGTTGTGATATATTCTTTTATATTCTTTTGCCAAAATTTGCCACAGCTGCTTCATTCTTTTGTAGAAACTCCACCGAGAGTCCTTCTGTTTCTCCTGCCTTACTTTTCACTTCCCTTCTTACCTCCTGTTTTATATTACTGTTTCCAGTGTTCCTTTTTATGTCTCTGAGACTTTATAATTTATCTCATATGGCTTCCTGCTCCTGCTTATAATCTGCTACTGCTCCCATCTATTGTATAACTCTCAGTAGAAAAGTCTAAACACCTCTAATTTCCTTATCATCTTCTTTGATTTTCCCCTCTGCATCCCTGATCCTAACTACCTCTCCTTTCCCCTTTTTCCGTTTGTTCTTTCTTTCCAATTGCTTACCTGTGGACAGCCCTATCACCCATCAACTTGCATCTCCATACCAGACATCATTTTTCCGTCCAGTTCTATGAACACTATATGTTCTCTTCTGCTGAATTCCTCCCTTTCTCCTTGTTGTATCCTAAATCTGCTTTTGTACATATGACAACATTTTTCCATACCTTCTATCACCTAACTCCTTATCTTTCTGTTTCCCCTTTCAGTAATCGTTTCTGTATATGTAGCTTTAATCCCATCTCACCATTTCTTCTGTATCCAATTTATTCTTTCTAGCCATTTATTCTGTTGTTCTTCTCAACTCTGTCTACTCTTCTGATTGCCATCCACCTCTAGCCTACGCCCTTCATTCCCCGTGTCTCTTGTTTAATGATCAGCTTCTCTGCTCTATGAACCAAGATAAATCCTCCTTGTTTCTTTGGTTTTTCTACCCTCTTACTTTCCCCTTCCACACTTAAGAATCTATCCATCATGCTTGTTTGCATCAGGCAATAGTGCACAGGATGTCAAAGTATGATGAAAAACGCAATTTTCAGTTTTAGGGTCAGCCTCTAAAGTCATATTCTTCAGATCTGGTTTTAAGTAATTTACTTAATTCTTTCTTAGATATTTCAAAGCATAAGACTAGCTTTCATAACTGATTCACTCTTTGAAGCTGTGGAAAGTCACACCTATAGCAAGCTACTAGCATCCTTACATTCCTTAGCATTTTATGAAAGGAAGTATAAAAACACATAAGCCAAATAAATGTAAATATCGCATTATCAGCAAATCTGTTTAAAGAGTATGAATTGCAATTTTATCACTACAAAATTATCTTTACATTGATAACATGCAATACATTCAACTTTTTTTATAGCTATGTACTAGTATATTATAATGCAAAACTATCCAAATTCATATTTTCCTCTAGACTTTCTCAAACATATAACCCAGACACTATAACCAGCATTCCTAGTGGAAGGCACAACAGTGCAATTTGCAATGCCCAGATGAACCAAGTTGTGCTGCCCCACCATTAAGTGATTTATAGTCAAGGACATTCAGTTTAAAACAGAATTTACATAACTGCAAATTGTTCATCTGAGTAGTATGAATAGTTGCTTGATTGAACAGTCTATCAGTCTGCTCTTATAGGTAGCATAGGATCCTAATAGACAATGAATGCATCTCTCATCTAAACACACACACACACACACACACACACACACACACACACACACACACACACACACACACACACACACACACACACATATGTATTGTCTGCACGCTCTGCATCTATAGTCTCCACATATATATCAGTCAGACTCACAGATCATGTCAGGTAGTGGTTATATCCACTACTAACAGGCAAATATACAGATACATACATTTATAGCATTCATGCACAAACACTTCTAGAATCTACTCACACTGTCTTTACAGACACACACACACACACACACACACACACACACACACACACACACACACACACACACACACAAAATGGACATAAACTCCCATAGCCTCTCATGCACTCACACTTCAATTACCTGGAACAGTCTGGCCAGGGTGAAGCTTTCTATACTTCACGCTGCACAGATTCTATTTCACTGAAATGTAGAGCTGTGCAGATTAATTGTGGCGTACATCACTCATTATTTTAATGCTGTGCACAGGAACTACCTACTATGAATGGCTATGAATTGCTATACTAGGCAATTTACCTTGCTCCAGACTCCTAATGGACCTCTATAGTAGGACCATACCTGTGACTATCATATTAGATGCTGCACTGAACCTCTTGCTGCCTCCTACAGAAGAGCTTTGTTATGATGCGGTGAGGGGGACTATGAACACAGACTGCTTTGCATAGTATGTGAAGCACCTAGCATGACTTTGTGCATTCGACAATCTGTTAATGAATACTACCCATAGCATCAGCAGCCCTTTCACTTGCCAGACTCAAACTTTCGTATAATGACAAGCACATAATTTCTGGGTTTTTGGAGATATTTACAAAAATAAGAAAACTTAGTTCTATATGCATAATTAAGCATGAAAACAGCACTCTGTTTCTCTCAGACTGTACAACAGTCCAAGTGCCAGAGACAGTCTTCTTCAGCATCATCGTAAGATTTTAACTGACAGCATGTACTATTTGAAAGTTACTTGGATATAGAAATATTAATGAAAATACAAAAATAATGCATATTTTCATAAATTCTAACAAACAGCTAGCAATATCTGCAGTGCAGAGCATTATACACTGACAGTGGTAGTGTATTTTTCTGTCTTCTACCATAATATTTCATACTATCCCCTTCAGTAACATGTATCTCACGCAGTTTTAAAAATATTAATGTAAATATAAAAACATGCATAATAAGGGAAAACCATGTCTTAATATTTGTAATGCAGTGTACCCTAGATACAAGGTAAAATTTTGTTCTTCATAGCCTCATGTAGCCTATCATTAAGCAGCAAGTCGCTCGATTAAGGAGGTCACAGTCATGGTGCCATAAAGATCTATGGGGTGTTTATCAGAAATACACCAGAAGGCACTGTAAGTACCAGTGAGGTAGAAATACATCAGAAGGCACTGTAAGTACCAATGAGTTAAACAGGCAGCAACTAATGCAAGTTGTCAATGGACTGCACCTTGTACAGCATCAAGCATGACTACGATTAAGGTATTTTAATTTATATTTAGCATAGTGAAGTCATGTCGCTGCCATGTGAAGGATCCAGTCTACAATGTTCATGCCTTATGTTCTGTCTGGAACCTTGCATGAATTGTTCTACCATTTTCCCAGTGTAACTCACAGCACATCTCCTCCCCTATAAAAGTTTTGTTGCGTTGATCTTATACCTTACAGAGGACTACAATCCCTTCTCTCTACCTCATCCCATCTGCAGACCATGTTCTAAGGTTTGATTATTATGCAAATGTTCCACTCACAGTTTTTGGGGTACCATGTTTCAGTTATTACCATAATATAAAGACCGTGTGAATTCACTTGTAATAACAAAGTATTCTATGGCTCCTTAACATACACAGGCTTCTCAAAAACCCATATTTCAAAACTGGAACAAACCTATCACATAGCTGTTTAAGTGATTTTCTGACATTTTAAACTTCCTTTTGCACCATGGCATGCATAGGTCTCAACCTGCTAAGAGGCCATTGTAGAACACAGACCATAGCAATGTGTGACAAACAATCAAAATGTGGAACACCCTATTTTTGCACTGTGCGAAACGCAAACCTTGAACATGGCCATGGTCTCTCAAGCAAAATATACATGCGGACACACACACACATGCACACACACACATTCACCTTGTCATACATCCTCATCAGCTTTTGGCTTATTCACTCAAGTTGTTGAATAATAACCCTTCCTGCACTCAGAACACCCAACATACACACACAGTGTCTTGGAAGACAGGAATAGTAAGGGAGGAGGACTAAGTAAAAAGAGATTGGCAGGTCACAGGACAAATTGGCCAGCCATCCCACAGGATACGGTTGACTAAGGGAAGGCTCATAAGACACTTCAGCCAGGATCCTTCCTCTGGCCTGATTAGGGCAGCCCATGGTATAAAGCTGAGTAGATTCCAACAGGGCTGCTGACACCACAAAAGAGCAGTGAGAAGATGTTAAACACTTCAGTCGGACTTTTTTAAAAGTCCGACTGAGGTGCTTATTTAACAGTCTGAATGGAGTTTTTAACAGCTTATCACTACTCTTCTTTGGTGATTGCTCTCTCTATGTGGCAACAGTAAGTGTATTACAACACTACTGCTTTTGTTGTCCAATTTTTGAGTATATGGCTACTGGATCAGATACCATACAGATGCGACATTAGCTTCATTGGAATTTTCTGTGAAAATTCTGGGCATCCATTCATACCTCTCCAACTCTTAGCACAAGAAATCTGGGAAAAACCTAAAATAATTAGGGGACAAATGCCCAAAATAAGGACATATTTTAACTACTGCTCTTATATTCTTAGAAAGTTGCTTGAGTAAGAGATTTTATGCTAGCATGCATTTTTTGAAGGATGTAAAGTCTGAAACTCAAATGTGTGTCATCTTTTAATGACTTCAATCCGAAATGCAACCTAAAAGAGGAAAAGAACTGCTTAAAACATTTTTTCATTTCTTCTATTGAAATTTTATTTTATTCTGGATACTGCTACATCTCTGATTGATTTAATTATAGTACCGAGATAACAAATGAAATAGCATATTTTAGTATTTTATACTGCTAAACTCTAAAACTGGAGTAGTATGAAGAGACACGTTGAATTATGCTACAGTCTGAAAAGGAAACGAGGACCCATTAATTCCAGAGATGAATGGTATTAAACTATGCTGACTTTAGAGAAGTATTTCAATTCACAAGTCCAACAAGGCCTTGTAATTGGCCTTGATAGACAGAGGCAGACAGTAATACCTAGAATAACAACCCCCATAACATCTAGACACTTTCTGGCATACCACCTCTTTATAAATGCCCATGATACATAGGCACACAATTTTAGCTAGGCTTATAAAGGCCCTAGTGGTCATTAGCCTAATATATACCTATGAACTTGAGGCTGTAGACACACCCCAGAGCCAAAGGATGATTTTGGTGGTGTATTGCTGCTCCTGGAATGAGCATTTCTGTTAACAGTGTGAAGGAAAAAAGAGGTCAAGCCAAGTCTAGCAAGTCTTGTTTTGTAGGATGAAGTCCACCAGAGTCAAAAAAATCATCAGCATATCTCAAAGTCTAATGTCTGTAGTTCTTTTAGCAAGACACAGTCTTGGTAAATGAAGTGGCTGAGAAGGGTAGTAGGATGCACACTGTGGGACAGATGAAGGAATGAGGACATAAGAGCAAAAGCCAAAGAAGCTCCAATTGCAGATTATGGTGTTCGAGCACATTTGCAGAAAAGAAGAAGACAATCTGGTGAAGAAGATTTGGGACAGACAGGAAGAAGGTAAGATGAAACGAGAGTTTCCAGCAAACAGGTGAATGCAGTGTGTGAGGGAAGATCTGCAACAATCAGATATGAGCGTTAAAGGCAGGAGTGTTAAAGAAGGCAGGAGTGTGGCATAGAATCGAGAGAGATGGAGACAGTTAACATGAGATCTGACCCCATGTAGATAATGGGAAGAAGAGGGTTGATGATGAGCTCTGTAAATGCGCAACATAGTGCTTCAGTTTCAAGAATGCAGGTGCTCTAATTTCAAGAAGGCAGGTAATACGTTAATACAATAGTGAAGGATGGAACTTTTTTTAAATCAAAGTTTTTGTTTATTTCAAGACACTTGTCAGGAACCAATAGGAACTAGCTGGTCATGTCCACCAGATGCTGGAAGTAGAGTTGCCTTTTCTGATGCACAAAATGGGACATTTTTTATTGGAAATTTAGGGTTTTGCAAGACTGGCCATACACACAACCAAGGCAAAAGACTGACCTTCACTTTTTATGCTAAAACAATTGCTAAGTGTTGTAGAACTGGAGTTATATAGTTTTATGTAATAATAATGTAATTTGAATACAAAATGAGTAGTTCATGCAACTATTAGTGGACATTTATGAAGTGTTTCATCTTAAATTCCAAAAACATCTGCCATTTAACCATTTCTTCTCAGGACACAATTGCCCAAATAGGGACTGTCCTGCTCTGCAGAGAAAGGTGGTAACAATCATACCCCTCAATCTCCTTGATTTTGATTCAGATTTTGGCTCTAGAGGAAAAGTTGTAAATTTTACTCAATAAGATAGAGTGAAAGCTTTCTTTTACTTATGAAAATGTATATTATTTGGCATTCTCATATTCTGCCAGTGTTTCAAGTTAATAGCATTACTATTTAAAAATGACCCTGACTGACCCTGATTGGGTGAAAGCTGTGGTAGGTGCTCTTGAGTGCAGCCTGGAAGGTACGGGCACAACTGTTGGAAGAAAAGTTTGAGAAACCCAAAGTGCAAGTGCTGCATTCTTGTCCCAATAGCACAGATATAAACCAAACCAAGCTACTATAAAACAATGCGACTACTACAATTATACAACAAAAAAACTCAGCACCAACATACAGGGGAGGGGGGAGCAATCACTAGAACCCAAACTGGAGAAAACCCAACAAGGCGGCTTTCATTATTTATATCAGCGTCTCTACCAATAAGTATCCGTGTCTCCTAAGGAAACCCAATCAGCGGTAAAGTCGCGCAGCACAAGCCATGGGTTGTACAGCCTTTAGCAGAGCAGAGAGATGGGAGCAATTATCTAAGAAAAAGGCTGTCTGTGCTCTGGGCTGTAGAACTGAATGTGTTGTAACAGGATGTGGGGATAACTGTGCTTCAGGGAGTGTTGGAAATACAGCATAACACATTGGCTGCGGTTTTGCATTTAATATTGCATGTCTGTTAGGCTTAATCTCAGCTGTTATCTTGTCATTTGAGTGAATACTGTCCTGTGGTTTCTTGTAATATATATTGACTTTAGAACCATACACTCTGGGTCAGCAAAGAGAATTTTGAAGCTGTGCACCAAGAAGTCTTTTCTCAAGTCAGAGCCAGCATGAGTCACGGAATTTTTATGAAAACATCCATCACAATTCACGAAACAATACAAAAACATTAGCAGCACACCCATCTTACAGATACCATAGTAGCACAAAAACTAGTAGTGGCATGCGATTGGCCACATTTTGTGCCTCCCGATTGGCTCCCTTTGGATCAGGAACAGATGTTTGATTGGCTTGTATACCCTAATGCCAATTGGCTCTAACTGCGGTATACAAGCCAGTCAAAAATTGCAAAGCGGATCCACCACTGTTCAATGAGGAACTGCGGAACAGTGGGTTAAATCGATCCCAAATGCAGAGCATTCCACACAATCCGTTGTGCTTGGCTGCTCAGATGGCATGTGGTATATAAACTGTCAAACAGTACTTTCACTCATCAGAGAATGTTTTTAGCTTTGTTTTTTAATGAGAAAGATACTTTTTTTTTTTTTTATGAGAAAGATACTTTTTCTTGTACGTCACCTTGTGGCAGTGAAGAGTTACCGAATAGCTGGGTAAATACAGCAGAGCTGGTAAGGGGAGACAGCTAGAAATGTGCTTGGTGTGAAATTTTAACAGAGGAAGGAGGATAAGGAGAGCTGGTGGTGGAATGAGGAAGTACAGGAGAGTATACAGAGAAAGAGGTTGGCGAAGAAGAAGTGGGATTGTCAGAGAGATAAAGAAAGTAGACATGAGCATAAGGAGATGAGGCATAGAGGCATATGGCGAAGACAGAGGTGGAGAAGGCTAAGAATAAGGTGTATGGAGAGTTGTATGAAAGGTTGGACACTAAGAAGGGAGAAAAAGACCTGTACTGATTGGCTAGACAGAGGGACCGAGCTGGGAAAGATGTACAGCAGGTAAGGGTGATAAAGGATCATGAGGGAAATGTACTTAAAAGCGAGGAGAGTGTGTTGAGCAGATGGAAAGAGTACTTTGGGGGGGCTGATGAATGAAGAGAATGAGAGAGAAAGAAGGTTGGATGATGTGCAGATAGTGAATCAGGAAGTGCAATGGATTAGCAAGGAGGAAGCAAGGACATCTATGAAGAGGATGAAGAATGGAAAGGCTGTTGGTCCAGATGACATACCTCTGGAAGCATGGAGGTATTTAGGAGGGATGGCAGTGTAGTTTTTAACCAGATTGTTTAATGAAATCTTGGAAAGTAAGAGGATGCCTGAGGAGTGGAGAAGAACTGCTTTGCTACTGATTTTTAAGAATAAGGGTGATGTGCAGAGCTTTAGTAACTACAGAGAGATAAAACTGATCAGTCATAGCATGAAGTTATGGGAAAGAGTAGTAGAAGCTAGGTTAAGAAGGGAGGTGATGATTAGTGAGCAGCAGTATGGTTTCATGTCGGGAAAGAACACTACAGATGCAATGTTTGCTCTGACAGTGTTGATGGAGAAGTACAGAGAAGGTCAGAAGGAGTTGCATTGTGCCTTTGTGAACATAGAGAAAGCATATGACAGGGTGCCTAGAGAGGAGTTGTGGTATTGTATGAGGAAGTCAGGAGTGGCAGAGAAGTATGCAAGAGTGGTACAGGATATGTATGAGGGTAGTGTGACAGCAGTGAGGTCTGTGGTAGGAGTGACGGATGCACTTAAGGTGGAAGTGGGATTACCTCAAGGATCAGCTCTGAGCCCTTTCTTATTTGCAATGGTGATGGACAGGTTGACAGATGAGCTCAGACAGGAGTCCCTGTGGACTATAATGTTTGCGGAAGACATTGTGATCTGTAGTGAGAGTAGGGAACAAGTTGAGAAGACACTGGAGAGGAATGAAGGTCAGCAAAACTAAGAATATATGTGTGTGAATGAGAGGGAGGATAGAGGAATGGGGAGGATGCAAGGAGTAGAGTTGGTGAAGGTGGATGAGTTTAAATACTTGGGATCAACAGTTTAGAGTAATGGTGAATGTGGAAGAGAGGTGAAGAAGAGAGTACAGGCAGGGTGGAGTGGGTGGAGAAGAGAGTCAGGAGTGATTTGTGACAGACGGGTACCAGTAAGAGTGAAAGGAAAGGTATACAAGAGGGTAGTGAGACCAGCTATGTTATATGGGTTGGAGACGCTGGCATTGACAAAAAGGCAGGAGTCAGAGTGTAGGTGGCAGAGTTAAAGATGTTAAGATTTGCATAGGGTGTGACGGGGATTGACAGGATTAGGAATCATTATATTAAATAGAAATCACGAACCACAAACTGATGAAAAGTATATCCAGAAGCACAAAAGCAATCAAGAGGACAACCGTGGTGAATAGTGAAATATATTTAATACTAAGCGCTTTTGGCTGCGAATCCAGCCTTCATCAGACAAATAAATGCACAAGCTAAGAACTTTTTATACCATATTCATAATAGCCAATTACCCAATATACTTCATTCAATTGATACTAATTAAAAACATAATTAAATGCATGATTGAATATGCTAAGCCTTCCTTTGAACAACTATGAAAGTAAATCAAAATAAAAAATATATATAAAAATACAAATTTACTAATACAAATACATATACAAAAATTTACAAATATGAAAATAAATATATATAAATACTCAAATCAATAGTCAACATTGTGCACAGAAACTATCCATCATCTATTGAAAGCCTTAAGTTTTAAAATACTTTTAATGGAATACTTTTAACGGAAATGGAATCATTTAGCCCTGGAAATTGTGCGGCATCTAAAAACACCTGCCACTAATATTCTTTAGAGTCTAAAATATTTTTTTTTCCTTAGATTCTAAAATAATTTTCCAAGGCCCTTTTCTAGGAGATGGAGTGACTTGTTCCAATATTATGAAATGAAAATCATGTGTAGAATTTTGTGCTACATGCCTATACAAGGCATTATTATGTGAATGCCTGTTAATATCGTAAACATGCTCGTAAATGCGCTGTTTTAATTTAATTATTAATGATTCCATTTCCATTAAAAGTATTTTAAAACTTAACCCTTTCAATAGATGATGGATAGTTTCTGTGGCCTCAGGTGTGTATGTGTGTGTGTGTGTGTGTGTGTGTGTGTGTGTGTGTGTGTGTGTGTGTGTGTGTGTGTGTGTGTGTGTGTGTGTGTATGTGTGCGTGTGTGTGTGTGTGTGTGTGTGTGTGTGTGGTGTGTGTTTATGACTGTCTGCATGGGTGATTGCATTAAGGGGATTAGTTGGGGAATAGGTAGGGTAGATTGTGTGTGTGTGTGTGTGTGTGTGTGTGTGTGTGTGTGTGTGTGTGTGTGTGTGTGTGTGTGTGTGTGTGTGTGTGTGTGTGTGTGTGTGTTGGGCGTTGTTACACCTCTGCACTCTCCTAGAAAAATGGTCAAATCCTGCAATATAGGGTGGGGACACTAGACACTAGGATACTATTTATATAATGCCCTATTGGCACTTAAAAAGCTGAGAGAACAAGTTTTGCAGCATAGATGATATAGGGAAGAAGAACACTAGACACCAGGGATACTCTTTGTATTGTGCCCTAAAGGCACTTAAGTTCTGTATCCTTGGCACTCATAAATCCTTGGCACTTGTAAACAGCTCCTTAGCAGAGTGTTAGTCCTCTGTCCCATCACTAGTCACCAGGGATACTCTTGACATATTACTTTAACTCCTTGAAAATAAAAAGTTAAAGTAAAAGGGAGGAAGTTTCAAATCCTGAACCACTAGTACGGAAGTGGCTTGTTAAGCAGGAGCCTTAACCCATTAAAAAAGCTGAGGAGTCAGTCTTTCAGTGTATTTTTACATAAGGATATGCTTAAAGCTCCAATGTCTGGTATTATTCACTGATTGCAATGATCCATGAGTTATAAGGGACGAGTTTTGTTTAAGAGACAACATCAGGAGCTTTCTGTAAAATCAGGGATAGCTGAGAAGGATGAAGATGTGTTAGTGTGAAGGGAGGCTATGGGACAAAGTCAGGAGGAACACTAGATGACACCAGGGAGAAGTTGTAAATTATTACTTGGACTCACCTAAAATTCTAATAGAGCAACAGGTCAAGCATCATGATAATATCTCTCAACTGTCCAGATTTTCACAGAATGTCCATATTTTTGCCTCATATTTTTGGTCTGGTCCTCATAAAATTTGGGGTTTTCTGGTAAATCAATGAGGATTAAAGTCCCTAAGCAATGACATACATTTGAGTTTCAGACTTCAAATCCATCAGAAAAATGCATGCTAACACAAATCATGTTATTCTAACAACTTTCTAAGTTTATAAGATCAATATTTAAAATCGGTTCCTATTTTTGGGTCTTTGTCCCCCATCATTTTAGGCTCTGTCCAGATTTCTTGCTCTAAGAGGTTGAGGTGATGCACTTTATGAGCAATAGGTTCATAGGTTCATAGGTAGGTACTAGGCCATCTGCCCGAAGGCATTTATAAGCCTAGCCAGAATGTGTTGGCTTTCACTGCCCCCGCCCTTAGATTAGTGCCCTGTGCCTCTGTCCAGCAGTAAGATTATTAATAAGATTAATAAAACTCTGATGTTTGGCATTAATGACTGCCTGTAAGCATCTGTGATTTACAGGATCATTGGCAAAAATAAGAAGATACATCAGGTACATTCAGTCATCTCAAGGACAGGCAAGAAGTATGTCTGTGTATGTGTGTTTGAATGTATGCATGTGTATATGGGAGAGTAAATAGCAGTGGCTGTGCCAAAACAAGGCAAACATCAGTGGTGTTTACCACAGGAGAGTGTTCATTCACATTCATAGTAATTAAGGTTGATTCAGTGACATGCAAATTAAGTGATAATGAGGTCTTTCCTCATTGGAGCTAGCACATCTCTGAAAATAATTTTCCCCATTCATGCAAACAATCTCATTGTTGCTGCAGCTCTTACCTCTGATGGTAAGGGCCATTATAAATCCCTGCATACATTTATTTGGGAAGTGATTTAATAAAAAAGTTTACAAAGCTTTTTACTAAAAAGGAACCCAAAAAATATAAGGACAGACAAGTGGCAAACTGTATAACAGAACTTGGCTCATCAAATGCTGTGATGTATATATAACTATTGGAAAATCAATCACTTTAAATTTATCCCTAGCTTTCCAGTTAGAATTTACCGCTATGTTCATCTCCTAAAATTGTCTTGGCCATCCTTCAAACAACAAACTAGATGTCATCTTCCTAAATAATGGCCATACATTTCTGTATTAGTTTCAGGAATGTCAAACCATTATGCCACTGAAACTTTCCAGCCCACCCACTCAGCTAACAAAGTGATAATAAAAAGTAACAAATCTAACAAATAGTATGGAGTCACACTGTACCAAAAATCACATAAACAGGATTTGGAATCAGCTTCCACAATAAATCACTGACTAATTTATTTATTTAACCTTTGTTTACTGGGAAAGTCCAACTAGGACAGAGCCCATTTTCAGTGGAGGCCTGGGGAGAAACGCTCCAGATGCATGTCTTTGGAATGTGGGAGTAAACCAGAGCACCCGGAGGAAACCCAGATAAACACAGGGAGGACATGCAGACTTCACACAGAAGGCACCCCAACTGAGAATTGAACCAGGGAACCTCTTGCCTATGAGGTGACAGTGCTAACCGCTGCACCACTGTATCACCCAAATTAACCACACATACTTCAAAATGGAATTTAAAATGTCCTTTAAATTTCCTGGAAATTCAGTTCTGAACTACATTAACTGTAAATATGTGTAAAGTTTATGTAGCTTTAAATCACATTAGCGCCTATCTCCTCTTCAGAAGTTTTTTTCCTCTTATTTTTGCATAAAATACAACATTTAACTCATGCATGCCCTCACACCAAATTTTGTACCTGAATATATAATGCTTCAAAATTTTCTTCTCAACATCTAGCAGCACCCCTTACATAATACTCAGCTCAATCCCCATCTGCTTATCAAATGGTATGCTAAGATTTTCTAACACAAAAAACATTAGTAGACAGCAATGCCTTTAGTCAGTATGTGGGAGACTTGAAACTATACAAAAAGAAAAAAAAGAAAAAAAAACTCCTTAATTTGTAAGTAGTTCCAGAACACCTCTTCTCAATGATAATACCAAAGCATTACAAAAAATATAATAAATAAATAAATGAACATAATCTGATCCACTAAAGGAGACCGTGTATTTAGATTGACCTCTGAAGCCAAAAATAAATATAAATCCTCCTTTAGCTCTGTTAGAAAACTAAATGTTACCCTTCATGGCTCTGAAGACCTCCCATACTAACCCAATAAACACTGCTAATATCCTTGCAAACAAGGTTAGTGCCAACTTTACCACTAAGACTTCTATCACAGCCCCAAAATATATAACTACCTTACATCAATTATCTCTAAAGATCATCTACTGAAAATGCTTCCAAGACCAAAAGTACTTCTTCCATGGAACCTAGAAAATTAGCAGTGCTAAATGTGCCTTTTCAGACATACTCCTTAAGCTGTTTAATCCGAGTTTAGCTACTGGTTTTGTCCCTGATGAGTTGTACACTGCAGTGGTTGTGTCCCTCTTTTTTGGTATTTATTTCTCAGATCTCTAAGCCAAAAGCCAAGAACTCTGGCTAACAAAGCTTACAGATGATTGGAAACTGGGGTTGTTGTTAATCCGTCATGAACTCTTCCTAGTAAACTCTTGGTGTGATAAAAATGGGTTGAAACTAAATGCTAAAATATGTAGTATCATCACTTTGGGAAGAGTGCAATGCCCCCTCTGGGATGTATCTCACCAAACATATCAAACAATAATATTCCTAAACACAAAGATCACAAGCCTGAAGTCCCTGAGCTACCAAGATAGGCTGGTTGCTCTAGCCTTTAGTCAGTGCCTTACAGACTTTTCGTACCATTAGAGACCTAATTATCCTAGACCTCCTGCATCTCTGCATTTTATCCCACAGATAAATAAAACACAGTGAAGGGATAGGTTATAATGCAGCATGCAAACCTCTGAAATAAACTTCTACAGGGGAAGCAGTACAACTCACTATTTACGTGATAAAAACGTCCAAGGAATTGGGTTGCTTACAGCAATCACTTTATTATAACATAAAACAATAACCATAAAATGTAACTGCCTTTGTCACTTTCAAATCAAGGACTTCCTCAGCACTAAAAAACTTCAATAAAAATTGCATTAAATAACCTCCCCTTAACACCAAGTCACAAATTCCATCCATCCCCTTGGATACATTCACAATAAGTTAATAGGTAAAATCAACGTTTAAAATCATTTCTATTTACAACATAAAAATAAAAGTAAAAGTGACAAGATTGTTAGTGTTCATGATTTTAATGGGCTTCTACCCAGTTGGACATTCCCAGTAATCAAATGTCAATAAATAATAAATAAATATAAATGCCTTAATTTCGACACACTTTCCAAATAAAGTATGTAACTCAAATCTGGTGGAAAATCGGCATAGTTCAACTATGTTGATGTGTTCTACTGCTTTTACTTTCACTACAGTCTAACATTAGAAGGGTGCGTAGAACATGCTTGTAATTTGTAGAGTAGGGAGTGAAGAGGCATGCTGTGCAAATGTATGACAGCTGCAACTTGAAATGTTGACTATGGTCATTTTTTTTTATTTTACTTTCATTCCATCCTATCACCCGAAGAGTACACAGAATGTGACTACATTTTTGTGGTTAGGGAGGCAGACACTTTTCCCAGGTATGATTTGTGTGCCATCAAAAGCACCTGTCTTCTCACTTTATGAGTAACTACTCAGGTTACTCGTAACAATTTTGTCGCTTTTGGACTTGAAGCCCTGGACACAACTTTTTTCTTCCTTGCAAAAAAATAAGAACTTTTTTCTAGTCGTGATAGTTTGCTCAGACTATCCTTGAATCAAAATGTTGAAAAAAAAGCTTTAAATGCATCTCAGAACATCTAGAACCCTGTGGCTTCTAGGGACTTAGCAGCCCCAGACCACCAGCTAAATTAAGTTCTTTCTTCCACGGTTATTCCAGTGGAGTTTTGTACAGTTAAGATATGTTGAAATGCATGAACAGGCTAAATACTTAAGTGTGACAACAAGAATTAATATGGTTGCAGTGGTTTGATTATGATAGGGAAATAATGGAGGAGGGCTAAGAGGTATGCCAGAAGCTTAACAGGCAAATAACTGAATTAAGTCAGGACAACCCCCAGAAGCCATAGGGTTACAGATACTCTGAGGTTCATTTTCTAGTACTTACCAAACTTTTGATTCAGTGATAATCTTAACCAAAATCTAAGAAAAGAAAAGAAATTCAGTCCCATTTTTTCTTTCAAGGATTATATAAGTTGCATCCTAGGCTTATTGTTCAAAGCTAACAAAATAGTAGCTCAAGATAAACTAATCAGGTAAATGTTTGAAAGGATATATAAATCTTTTCGGGACCCTGCTGGTCATCTCCTCCCCAAGACATTCACTGTCTGTCTATTCAACTTTGGTTAAAGTGGGATGAAAACAAAGGTTCAAATGGCCATAATCAAGTATTTCAAGTGAATGTGGTGATATGCATATATAGCATGCCTCCATGCCTCCTCACCTGTACCCCAAAAGTCAGCCACTTGTATATGTGTCTGGTGTGCAATTGTTTAGAAAGTGAAAAAAAATAATGATCAAGGTAATGTATTTCAACTTATTGCTCCTCAACAGTACATTGCCCCTACACAAGGTATAGTGACCTTCTTTGCACATCTCTGTGGTCTGTGAGAGGAGTAAAAGAAACAATGACCACATTATCCCCAGCCCCAACACAAGCTATAACGACTTCCTGTTCACGCCTGTGAGATTTTATTATTAGGACAATTAAATAAAGACCACAGCATCCCCTGCCCCCCCCCCCAAACAAGCTACAGCGGTCTTCTGTACACACCTCTAAGGAGGGCTAATTTTAGAATGGGTGTCCATGTCAAAATCCATTTATACAATCTGGGGTGCGGAGGAAACCAGACCCATAGAAACTTTAAGGCTCTGCATGTTCTGTGATGTATTTTATGCATTATTTTTAAATGATAATTACTTGCCTGCATTTTTACTGCTACACAGAATTTATGTATGTGCCTAGAATTATTTTGCATCCACAAATAAAAATCAATGATATTTTTACACACACACACACACACACACACACACACACACACACACACACACACACACACACACACACACACACAAAATGGCACTATCTCTAAGCCAGGTGGCAATTGAGTCATCAACTCCTTTGGACTTTCTTTTACCATGGAGATCCAAGAGGTTGAGGAACTGGTTTGAGTTCAATCAGCCAGGAAAAGATGTTTGCAACTGGGAATGGAATTCACATTTATACAACCAGAATTACCAACACAAGTTGACAAAGAGGAAAAGGGAGTTACAGAAATAATCAACACAGTCCTTAGTTACAATTATACGCAATGAGTATGTGGATTTCAGCATTTGCAATTTTACTAGTTTGGTTTTGGATAAGGAACTTGTCCATATTTTAGAAAAGGGATATATGTTTGTGCCAGCAAGGCGATCAACATTGTCAGATGTTTTGATTTATTTAAAACTTTACACTAGACTGCTTAATCTTGCATAGTGGTTTCAGAAAGCCTCTGCTTATAATACAACATGTGGCAGGTTCCTATGAAAAAGAGTGTATTTAATCCTCCACTACACCCAACCACTCAACAATTTGAAAACAAATGTGCTCTTATTAGTCGTCAGAGCAAGCAGAGTTATAACCAGGCATCTCAAGAAGCCCATTTATTATTGATCTTAGTACCAATACTTGTTATGAAACCTGATAAAGGGGGTGGGGTGGTAGTATTGGACTATACTGATTATGTTTCAAGAATGAGTATTGTTTTAAGGGTCTACAATTCCAGTGTCATGTCAAGAAATGAACTGAATATTGCATACTCTAACATTCATTCCCTATTGCATGATATATTTATGTAGGGGCAAATTTATGAAGTTGTCTATGATTATTGTCTTAACAAGAATCCTTATATTCCTAGCATATTTGGAATCCCCAAGCTGCATAAAAAATTGTTTGACCCTCCTCTTAGACCAACTGGGGATGCAGCTGGGTCAAAAGCATTTTATATTGCTAAATATATGGTGTTTAAGTTAAAACATGTTATTAGTGAATTCCCATACTTACTTAAAGACTTTTTTTTTACCTGTGTGCAAAATGAGTTATTTAATGCAGTCTAGTGTTTGTCACTATTGATGTGAAAGACCTTTTTGCTGTTATATCCCATAATATTGGGCTAGAATGGTTTACTAAACTAATGGCTGGGACTCCCTTGATCTCCACATGTGAGACACAAGTTTTGACACAATTGATGGAAGTAGTGTTATATAATAATTTTGCATTTTTTGAAGGGGAGATCTACCAGCAGAGAACAGGGGCAACTATGAGGGTGTTTTATGTCCTGAATTATGCAAATTTAATTATGGCATATTGGTAACAAGGTTTTGTTTACAATTCAGTGTTTAAGGATTTTTGGAATTTATATTTGCCATTCCTAGACAATATAGTTATTTTTGGGGGTAAATTCTGTTGATAAATTACAACAATTTACTGATTATATCAGTGCAACTAAGGGTTTTTGAGATTTACTTATACTTATTCATGTCATGAACTTATTTATTTAGATATTAAGATTGTGAAGGATTGCCATTTACAGAAATAGGAAGCCTATTTACTCAAACTCCTTTTCACATTTTTCCAGCTTTCACCCACATTTTCAGGAAAAAAATATCTTTTGTAAACGGACAGTTGGTCCATTTGGCATGAATGATATCTGAGAATGTAGTGTTTTTTCAGGAAATACATGTGTTAAAGAACATGGTCTTTACAAGAGATTATCTTAGTTCCTTGTTGAAGTAGTTTAGAAGAAGATTGTTGGGGAATGGGAATACCCTCCAGATTAATAGAGCGTTGCAGTTAGGACACTGCACTCCTGATAGGGCTTTATGCCTTACCTACAGTACTGACTGTAACCCTATTCAGGATATTATTAGTAATAATTGAGATATTTTCACCCTTTCCAATGATTTTAGTAAGATTGTGGGGCGTACCCCAAAAGTGATTTTTAGGAGAGGGATAAATATTAAAAAAATGTTAGAAGATTCTAAACCTGTTCTGACACTTAGAAATAAATTATATGGTTGTTATAAGTGTAATGTGTGCCCAGTGTGGGTTTATTTTAGAAGGAGATGAATTGGCTCTTGTGCACTTCCCAGCTCTAGTTATCAAATGTTATGCCAATTTTGGCACTAAAGGGCTGGTATATGATACAATCTGCAAAGACTGTGATGCCTTTTACATAAGGAAAACTAAACAGAGTTTGTGGGAATGTATATATGAATGCAATTTTGACAGTCTGAAAAAGAAGCCAAAGTAGCTCCAATTACAGACAAGGTCAAAACAACAGATAACAATGGTTCTAGCACATGTGCAGAAAAGCAGAAGACAATCTAGTGAAGATTTGGTACAGACAGGAAGAAGGCAAGAAGAAATGAGAGCATCCATCAAAGAGGTGGATGGATTGTATGAAAGAAGACTTGCGACATTAATGCATGAGTGTCAAAGAAGGTAGGAGAGTGGTATTAAATCAAGCAAGATGGTGACAGCTGACACAACACCCCAACCCTATGTAGAAAATGGGAAAATGGGGTTGATGATGGTATTTATTCAGCTATTTATTTACTGAGGTGATTGTGTACCTACATTTCTTAGGTCATTTCTGCTCATCATTATCCCTTCCTTGTCATCCTTTTGGTGTACTATAGGCTGGTCTTTGCATCACCAGTTTCACTGTAGATGAGTCTGTTATGGTGGGACTCCCGGTATTTCTGGGTACAGTTTGCCAACTCATTTTTTTAGATGCATGTAGTACTATCATGGGATGCATGTGCCACCGTACACATCCTTTAATATTTTTAGGGATCATTTTGTCCTGTGTAAGTCTGGGTCATGTGAAATACACTAAAAGATGCACAGATATCCACCTCCTTGGACTGAGGCCGTGTATACCCCACCCGCCATAGCTGATCCTCTACGTATCTGAGTCCTTTCCTGAACTCAGATGCCTGGCAGTATGGATAGAAGACACCTACATTAATAGATTGATTAAAATATTTTTATATTTGTGGTGCCAGAAATAATGCTTCTGTGATGGTAAACGTACAATATATTCACTGTATATCTTATATCACCAATGGATATATTCAATAAAAGTCTTGCCAGGCAGTCATTTGCTTACTATGCTGACTGAAGCAGAAGCAAATTTTTTTTTGTGATACTATGACTGATATGAGAACTAATTCAGCTGTCGGTATAGCCAGCCTGGGGGAGTAAAACGAGTGTACACTAAGCAATTACTCAGGAAATATTGGGTTTTCCTGAGTCTGCATCATAAAGAAAAGTATAATACTGGAAGATCTATGGATCTACTACTATGTCTGATCAAAACCCAAGAGCTTTATCTTGGAGCACTCAACTGCAATTGCACACGAATACTAGGTTGAGAACATAGATGCCCTAAATACATAAACTTGACAATTACTGAGCTTTGTGCAGTAACAGCAATAATCCCTGACAAAATATGTTTTTACATGTGGGCAAGCTTCTCTGCACCCTCAAGCAAATAAAGGACAAGAAACAACATATCAGACAATCCAACTTAACCAAATAAAATGAACAAATAGGTGTCAAGTAGCTGAAGGGAACCTGATGCATGACCTAACAATGTCATGATATTAGTAAAGAGAATGGGGTATGAAGTTTGAGGATGGTAGCAATGTAAAGTGAATCCAAAGGAAGAAAAGTGAAAAAAAATGAATAACCCAAATGTGGTGAACTTGAAGCTGAGATTTTTAGCTGCTTTTCTGTATATAGACTTATCTGTACATGTAGACTAGCTACTTATTCTACTGTATTACTGCCTCTTAAATCGCTTTTCAGTTGTACACTTGCTTTACTTCATTTAAAAAGTTTTCAATTGCTAATTTTTTAGAGTTTTAATTGCATTTAGTGTTTAGGGCTACACACTCAAGTGTGTTAGCCTTTTCTGTGTTTATTTACTGTATTATTGCATTGTTTAGCCTGTTTTAACCAAAAAATACTATCTTGTCTCCTAGCCAGTATTGTCCAGATCCCAGGCTTTACTTGTCTCAGGGCTTTATTTTCTGTGTTCAGAGATATCCAGACCTTGCTGTGGTAGAGGGAAGTCCTACTGCTTACCAGTGGGACCTGTGTATAAAACTAAAGAGATTAAAACATTTTACTGCTTGTATCCTGCTATCAATATCCACAGGCAAGTTTTTGTATGATCTTTCATTTAATCTCTTCCCACATATCCTTAGCTGTCACAACAGATTCTTTTAACCCATACTACTAAATAATTTATTTTATCATGTTTCTATAAATATGGGTATTGCTGAACCAATTCATGTGTGGGTACATAGGTTACGGTTATAGCCTTTGTTCTATCATCATTAATTTTATATCCTAAAAAAACTTGGAACTCTTTCAAAATGTTCCAGAACACTGAGATATCCTTGTTTGTTTTTACCAAGTACAAAATAATGTTGTCTGCACGTAAAGCCAACTTTTCTTGATTATCATACCAATTATAACCTTGAATTTCTGAGTCTCTTACTTTCTTTGCCAGTGGCTCTAAATATAATTCAAATAACAAAGGGGGGAGAAGACACCCCTGACTCCTCTGTTCAGACACAACTTATCAGAGATGCCCTTCCAACTCTGATTTCTGCCGCTGGTCCTTCATATATCCTTCTAATTAACTTTAACATTGTATCAGGGAATAGAAATGTTTTTATTGCCCTACTCATATAACCACAGCTTTCTCTGCATCAAAACCCACCAGCAGTAGTATTTTCTTACATTTTGCTACCCTGTGGATTATCATTGTTCCATTAATGTTAGCCAAACTGGAAGCAAAGCTCTCTCCAGCCAAGATTGTGCTAGACAGTCAAGAGGAGAAGGTTAACACCTGCATTACACCTCAAGCAACACATAGCCCTTCAAAACCCACACCATCAACACCCACACAAAGAAACACTAAACCCACATATGCAGAGGCCCTTAAAATTAACCTTCCCAAGCAACAAGGTCCTCCGAAGCTGAAACGCAAACAAACACCAGCCACAACCAAAGTGACACATAGCTCACAACACCAGTGTGCCACCCAACAACAGCCCCTAAGGCAAGACAATGTACCCACCACTATAGTCATAGGTGACTCTATAGTCGGGCACACTGATGTCCCACTCACCAGGCTGAACAAGGAGAAAATTACAGTCAGCTGCCTGTCGGGTGCCAGGATCCGCCACACAAGGCATGCACTCAAGTCACTCCACAGCAAGTGCAAATACGACTCTGTCATTGTCCATGTTGGAGTGAATAACTTGAGATGTACCTCCCTGGACTACATGAAAAGAGACATGGAAGAGCCCTCGGATCATGTGGGCCAGGCAGGTATGACCCCAGCCCTGAGTAGCATCCTGCCTTCACCCAGAATGATACCACAGTATAAGGACAAAATGATTGACTTAAGCAATTGTCTAAGCTTCTGGTGTCATTCAAAGGGGATCCAGTATCTGTCTGCCTGGGAAGACATGATCGACAAACCACGATGCTTTGCCAGAGATGGTCTGCACCTGTCACCCCTGGGATTCAGGTTACTGGCTAAAGCTCTTGCCACCCCTATAGTGCCTTTTTTAGGCAAGGTTCAAAGGACAAAACCACCACTGTAATAGATACAAGCATGCAAAATCTGAAGGTAATGCTACTCAATGCTAGAAGTCTAAACCTCAAAATGTACTCTCTAGAGGCACTCCTAAAAATGGAGAACATCAATATCTGTGCAGTAACTGAGACCTGGTTCAAGGCTCCAGAGAGCACCCTACAATACCAGGCTACAACATTTACCACACTTTTCAGCCACCAAACCAAGGCCGAAACACTAAAGGTGGAGGAGTGTCCATATTCACCAAGGATATTCACACCTCCAGGCTAGTTCCCTAACACAATGCATCTGAAAATCTCCAGGTGCAACTAATACTAGGTAAGACTGCAATCCAAACTGCAGTTTGCTACAGATCCCCCACCATGCCCCAAGATTCTCACTACACCTTTCTAAACATACTGGAAAATATTAAAATACAACCAAACACCCTAATACTGGGTGATTTCAACTACCCTGCCATTAACTGGGAAAACTACTCTGGTACCAACACCTTTTCCCAACGGTTCTTGGAATTCATAAATTCCAACGCCCTGGATAAACTAATCCATTGTCCCACCAGGGGATCCAATATCCTAGACCTGGTCATTACCAACATGGGAGATAGATGCTCCACACTAGTGGTCACCCCCTCATTGGTCAGGTCTGACCATAAGCAAATCACCCTTGACATCCACATCTCAGCCCCCAGTAAGGAAACCTCTGTAAAAAACTTCTCCAAAGCCAACTTCATGCTACTCAAGTCAGAAGTGACAAACTTCATGACACCCATGCAGAAGGGATCTGAAAGTTCGACTGCTGAATCCTACACTAAGGCACTGTACGAGCACATCCACTCATGCATGAATTGTGCCATCCCAAATAGAACCAAGATGCTCTCCTCCAGAAAAAGGAAGCCAATCTGGTGGTCCCCTGCCATAAACAAACTATACAACAGAAGGAAGAAACTGTTGCAGAAAAGAGGAAAATCCCAGGATGCAAAAAATTCCCTTATCAGCCTCAGTAAGAAGCTGAGAGCCCTCATAAAATCCTCAAAAGCTAGTTACGAAAATAAAATTGCCAAAGATTCCAAAGACAACTACAAGGCATTCTATAGTTATGTCAAGAATCTAAATGACAATGCTCAGATCTGCTCTGAGCTACAACAGAATGGCATTAAATATACTGATCACAAGGATATTGCCAAAATCCTGGCAGATTGATTTAGTGCCAACTTCACTCCCCTCTCACCCCCTATAGGGCCCATCTGAATACCAAAAGATTGCCAAATTCCAGTAATCATGGCCACACCGGTAGAAACCGCACTCTCCAAAGCTAAGAATACAGCATCCATGGGACCAGATGACATCTCAGGCTGTGTACTACATGAACTACAAAATGAACTGGCACCTCACCTAAGTGTCATGTTTAAACATACCCTCACCTCAAGCTTCATTCCCACTGACTGGCGCACAGCTACAGTTATCCCACTCCACAAGGGGGGATCCACCTTGGATCCCGGGAACTACAGTCCCATCAGTCTGACGAGCCTGATCTGCAAGGGCATGGAATGCATTATCATGGAACTTATAAACAAAGACATTGGCAACCTTCAACACTAGACCTCACCCAGTTTGGGTTCGTGAAGGGCCGTTTGTCTCCTGAACCTGATTGACTCCTTCAAATCAGTCTCCAGAGCTGTGGACGAGGGTAAGGCGGTCCACACAGCCTATTTTGACCTTGCCAAGGCCTTCAACACCATCCCCCACTCTGGAATCATAGATAAACTTACTAAGCTGGGCATAAATCCCTACGCCACTCGATGGGTTGCCAACTGGCTTACTGACAGAACCCAGACTGTAAAAGTAGCCAACTCCAAATCCAGCTCCAGACAAGTGACAAGTGGAGTACCGCAGGGTTCAGTCCTTTGGCCGCTCTTGTTTGGCATCTACTTCTCTGAAGTACAAACCAACACTAAGTGACTCTGGCTAACAAAGTTCGCAGATGACTGCAAACTGGGAGCCATTACTGAATCCCCAAATGATGTGGATATTCTACAAAAGGGCCTTACAGAAACAGATGCTTGGTGCCAGAGCCATGGGATCAAACTTAATGCCAAGAAATGTATAGTTATCCCCTTTGGGAAAAAACATGTACTCATGAATTACCACATAGGTGGCAGTACACTAAAAGTGTGATGAGAAACTTAGGGACACAGGTGGACAGTGGTCTCACCTTCGATAACCACATTGCCACAACAGTCAGGAAATCCTTCTGTGTGGCACACCTCATTACTAAGGGCTTTTCATCCAGAAAAAAGGAGGTCATTGTCCCACTGTACTCATTCCTCATCAGACCCATTCTAGAGTATAACGCCCCGTTTGGTATGTACCTCACAAGACATCTGCAACAGCTGGAAAGGCAGCAGAAATACCTGACTAAAAGAATCACAGGCCTAAAGCAGATGCCATATGCTGACCATCTAAAAAAACTCCAGCTATACTCTGTGGCATATTGTCTACTCAGAGGCAATCTCTGCTTAACATATAAGGCCATGTCAAACCCTGGGATTTTGGACATGCTCCACTTAAAGAAATCCCAATCCCTCAGAGCCAAACGCTCCAGGGATCTAAACCTTGTCATCACAATGAACAAAAAATGCTGGAGGGATAGGTTCCTGACCCAGAGACTCCCCATACTCTAGAATAGACTGCCCATACATGTCAAGCAGACCGCCTCCTTGGCCCTCTTCAAAAAGAACCTTGACGATTGAATGGGAGATAATAAATTCAACCCGGGGATAATGTCAGTCGCCCTGCTAGACAGGGGTCCAGGAAAGTAAATATTGTGGGAAGAAATATCCAGGGAATTGTTTTGGTTAGGCTTGTAAAGGCCCTAGGGCCGATAGCCTAGTACCAACCTATGAACCTATGAAAGAATGATACAAAAAGAGTTAGTTTGTAAGATGATGTTGAATGAGTTGGGAACTAGCTGGTTAACCTCGGTCTTGTATTCATCATTTTCTTGCCATTTGAGTTTGTAAATAGATTTATATATTCTAAGTTATAACTGTATTTTTCCACAGTACAGTACAGACAGGATACCATATATATATATATATATATATATATATATATATATATATATATATTTATATATATATATATATATATATATATATATATATATATGTATATATATATATATATATATATATATATGTATATATATATATATATATATATATATATATATGTATATATATATCTATGGATCCTTATTGATCCATCGGATTTACGTTTCAACAAAATGTAAATTCGCTACTGCAGTTTCATGAAAGTGTATTTATTCAAAAATGCACTTTTATAAAAAACAAAAACAACAAATCCTAAAAAAAAAAATAACCTCACTCTAAACACTCTTATGCAGCGGTGCAAGCCCCCATGCACCCTCCACACCCCCTACTTTAATATTCTTACTCCGAGATCACACTACAGTAGGGAAAAGGAAATATTCCCTTATCCCCACTGTACCACGATGTCAGCAATAGTTTCCTTAGTTGTACATCAGCAGTAAATGTTCATGTACAACTAAGGTTACATGCAAACTGCATGTTTTCATGTATTACCTTTTTTTTTTTTACTTTATTGTGTTTTTTACCACAAAAGTGCATTTTCGACAAAATCCACTTTCGTGGAAGTGCATTCACAAATTTACGCTTCGCTGAAACGTATATTCGATGGATCAAAGTAGATGTGTGTATATATATATATATATATATATATATATATATATATATATATATATATATATATATAGGGACCACATGTGAAACTTAAGGGCTCAGTAAGGTATGCATTGCCATAGTGACAAAATGTTAAAGCCTTAGGCTTACTAACTCATCTTCCTTCCAAAGATTCTCTGATGAAATGCAGTAAAATTAGATAAAAGAGATACTTACTTTGGAAATTTAATGCCACTGATCCAATAGTGTAGTCATCAGATGCAACAGGTAATCCATAGCTGTAAACACCAATATCTGAAGTAGGATGAGATATAATATGTTGACCACTTCCAAAAGGAATGTTATAGTCTGTCCAAACATACAGTGTCCCCGAATCACAGTCCAACTAACACTTGTTGGAAAGGGTTGGTTATCCAGTAATATTCCTGTCACCATATCTTGTCTAGCTATAATATGAACATAGTTAGCAAAGACAAGCTGTGGATGGTTAACATATGCAGTTGAAAAGCTTGGAGTTTCTATAATCCTCATTATAAATGCATCAAAATTAATGCCATTGTATCTGCCTCCTCTGCAGAAATATATGACCATAACACCACTGGTTGAGTTGATAGACATTGCAGAGGAAGGAAAAAGATTAAGCACTGCCTTTTGCCCTGCTGCTAAATCCAACTCCTGTAAACTCCTTCCATCATTGACAAGGACATGTGTTAACTGAGAAGCTATTACATAGACTGAATCTACACTAGTCTGCAGAGAGAGTGGCAACACAAAATAAGAGCTTCCCCAACTGGTTACAGGAAGAAGATATTCATATGCTGTGTCACAGCCAACCTGGGACTGCGCACATGAACTTCCAGATAACACAGCAATGGGGTATTGTGATACAATTCTGGAACCTGTTAAATCATAAGCACTTTGAATCTGAAAATTTTCATATGATGAAAACAAAAATGAATATGCCTTATTAGGGAGGAAGGTAGTTCCCTGATATGCAACTTGAGCTTTTAAATAAATGGTAACATTGTTTGCTTGTCTGGTGTTCACAATAGCAAATTCATAAAAGTTATTGTCCATAGTGCTCGGGGTATAGACATAATATTCAGTTCCCAGATCTTCCACAGGATAAATGACTGATTTATCTGCTGTTGCTCTTTTCAAATTGACAGAAAGGATCACAACTGGCTTATTAGCTGTAACAATAACAGTCTGAGTAAGAGATCGTGTTGTACCTTGCAACTCAGCTTCACTAGGAAAAGAAATTGTCCCACTTTGTTCTTCTCCAAGAACTAGATCACTTCTAAAGTTGGTATTATACACAACAGCAGTGACAGAGGTAGAGGGGCTGAATGCTGTTACTATTAAACGGAGATCAGGAACCATTTGGGTAGACTGCCAATAGTTTTGCATAAAGACAGTAATGAACTCCATTCTTGACCTACATGGTATGCAGACACCTGAAGAAAACAGAACTTAAGTTAGTCGTTTAAATATTATGAGTAATACTTGGGTAATACATCCAAAACTGCAATCTGTCACACGCCATCACTCTATTTCAAATTTAGATTTCATGTCCTTAAAATATTTCCTTTAAATGAAAAGGTTGTCCCCTGGAATTGAATATATGTAAAAAAAAAAGGCAAGTAGAAACTATTAAAACGCTCCACACTGTTCTAGCTCCTGACATTAAATATAATGGTTTGACAGAAAGGGAAAACAGAGGGATCATTATGGATGCTATGAGTGCAAAAGCAGAGTAGCAAGATATTGCTTCTCAGAGTGAAATGTGCTAAATATTTTCAGTAAATTACATGACAAATGAAGCAATCTTTATTTAGTGAACATATAAAATATCTGCTCGTTTTTCTTTACTAACAAAAATAAGGGATATCTAGACAGCATTTCCATTTTTAAGCTAAATGCAAGTATCTTCTATGTTCCTATCAAAGCGCCGCTGCCATGAGCAAGGTTCAAGAAGACCAAAAGGAATGAGACAGGATGTAGTTCTTAATTTCTGTCTTACTAACTGCCAGTAAGTTTTTTTCACACATAACTGTGATATTTTGAAGCTAAGCAGAACACATTAGCAAAATGGTATTTTGATGAAAACAGTCATTATGCTTCAATTTTCCAAAGAAAAGCAAAGCTACTTTACAGCTTACCTGTAACATGATGGTGAAGATGATGATGATTAATCCACCACAGTTATAAAATGCTAATTACACAATAAAATGTGAATACAATCAGTGTCAGTGGTGTAACAGGTAGCACATTCACCTTTGTTGCAAAAAGGCTTTTGGTTCAATTCCCACATCAGGTAGAGCGATTGTTGACACTGAAGTGTAGTATAAGGGGTGCTGCACTTCCAAGTATGTTGTCCTGTGGATGAGATGTTAAACTGAAGCTTCATTTGCTTGAGTTGTTGGTAGCTCAGGTAGATGTAAAAGATCCCACTGCACCTATCAAAAAGAGTAGCTGAAGATTCCTGATGCTCTCATCAAATTTTACCTAGTAGTATAAATACCTCCTCGGGTCTCCTCTGAAAAGAGGCTGCTAGCTATCTGGTCAACAAGTGATAAATAAATAAACACATTTTTAATTATTAAGTTTTATTTTAAGGATATTTATTGTTTTAACATCCATTTCATATACTATGTTGTTTGCTTGTTATGTTTTCTTTTTTATTTCTATGGTGTTTGATCACAAGCAGTTTAATAAAAATTAACTTGAATAAATGCACATATTACCGTTTGTTTAACATGATCTAAATTCCAAGGCCATCATTTTGAATTTCAACATTTTCTAAGTCTGACTAACTGGACAAATTATGGTATGGTAATCACCTACTTGTTAATATTTCTCAAACTGTGATATAACATACATTCTTCATTTCTGTTTAATAATGCAATGAAAGCCAGATGGGCATTGTAAGAAACAATGACACAGTACTCTTCAAGGCTCATGTTACTACATTCATATATGGAAATACCTCTCAGAATGCTAATATAAACATGTAATTCTTAATTCTTGTAACATAGTTACTAAATCTATTTCACATTACACTGGAAGTGTGTATGCTTGGTGCATGACTTTTCAACAGCTACTAACTCTTGTAGCTGCTGAGAATTACGTTTTCATTTCTAAACTATCAAGTTCAACAACTTTGTAGTGCAAGGACTGCCAAGGTTACACTCCAATATCAGTAAAAGATAAACTTGTTAACAGCATCTCTAATGCCAGACCCAATTATAACAGAGCTTGGAGGGGGGTTCTTAATTGTTACACCCCTCCCAGCACTGTTCCAATCAGGTCTTTTGCTAGAGACTAACAATGGACAGTGCCAGCTTGCAAAGAACAGGGGTAGAAGGTAAAACAGATTTGTTTCTACCTGCTGTCCATGCCTCTCAACTATCCTTGAATTTATCTCATATTTTTTCTCTGACCCTTCACTCTCGATGTATATTTCCTGGTATTTATGTCTTGAACACACAATAAGCCAATTATGAATAGAGACTCATTCTTAATCCTCTATACAATAACTGGATTTTTATGGAGCGTATGAATAATTTGTTCTGAATCAAGGCTTTCCAAGATGGCTGCACACTGGTCAAAAGTTTAACTTCAGCTCTCCCAATGTGAAAAGAGAAATTGAAAGACAGGGGTCATGAACTCTGTCACTTTTAGTAAATTCAGTTACTGGCTAGTAAGTATAAAAAACCACCAAGCAGCAACTGGAAACATACCAGGCTACAAAGCCAACGAAAAAGATGCCACAAATCTTACAGTAAATAGTTTATTCACACTGAATAACACTCTGGCGCCTCGGCACAGCCTTCCTGGAGTTACAAAATGTTCAGCACACTGCATCCATATATACACACACATATTCAATTAAATACAATTAATTAAACAATCATCTAATCAATTAACCATCAGATAAAAACAGTATATACATTTTAAAGAAACACCCTCCAGTTACATTCATTATTTAAACCTTCTGGAGATAGTGTATTAAATTTTAAAATATATAAGGTTTCTTTGTACAATATTTTTTTATTATTAATCCTTCATCTGTTTCTGAAATATGTTCCAAAATACAAGCTTTTAACAGTGAAAATCACTATTGTAACAAGTATAAGAATGTAAAGCTATATGGCTCATAGCATTATTATTTTTTATGTCCCTAATATGTTCTTGTAGCCGTAGCTTAAATATTCTTTTAGTCTCCCCTATATAAAACAAATTACAGGGGCAAGATAATGCACATATCACTGACTTAGTTATGCATGAAAAAAAACAGAAGTAGAACAAAATTTTACACCATTAATTCTTCCAAAGCATTTAGTGATATTAGGGCAGACTGAGCACCTTCCACAAGGGATGGTGCCACATTCAGAGAGTTGTAAATTGAACTCTTCACCTAGTGAAACAAAACCATTATGTACCACCATGTCTTTGAAATTTCTACTTCTTTTAAATGAAATATTGAGGGTTCTACAAAGACTTCTTACACCCTCCCTATTAATTAAATAGGGCCAACAATATCTACTAGCATCAACCATTTTTTCACTTAAGATATTATATACAGAGATAAAATAAACCTTTCTACACTCCTGCACTGTATTAAATTCTCTAATGTCATTTCTCTTATTCACTAAAGGCCTATTTTGAAGTGAATTAATGGCTAGTAAGTACACTATCTAGATGCCAGCAAAGAATTAACTAAGACAGCCTGAAATAAAAATCAACTAAAAAAAGGTGAAGAGAAAACCCTGACTGGGAAGAATCTGGCAGCTGTTCAGCAAAAAGCAGTGCAAGCTTCAGCTTTGTTGCAAGACATGACTTCCAGTAACCTATAGGAAAAAATAAGTCAAATGTACTCAGAGCTCCTTAAAATAAACAAAACAACAAAGGAATATATCAACTCAAATAACAAAAGGCTGGAAAAATAGAAGAAGCTTTAAGCAGATATTCAGATGAGCTGATAAAACTGCAAAAATCTGAAGTTGAAATGAAGAAAAGGCTGGCTGAGTATTAGACTGCTCAAGAAGAGATGTTTCAAAAAATGGTAGCATTAGAGGACAGAATATGTAGGGAAAACCTGAGATATTCTGCTGTACCACAGAAACTAGAAGGAACAGAATATATTAATTTTATGAAGACACAAATAAGCGACTGGATGTGTATTCCACAGCAGGATCTATTAACTGAAAGGGAATATCATGTGTATGCTCTAAACCGGGTCTGTGTCAAATACTCAAACTTCCAAAGTGTCGAATACCATATGGTTGACATTTGGAAGTTTGAATGTCTAATTAAAAAAAAAGAAAAACATACACTAACAGTGGGAGCAGGGGGGCAAGCCCCCCTGCACCCCCACACCCCCCTACTTAAATATACCAAACTCCGAGACCACACTTCAGTGCAGAAAAGGGAAATTCTCCCATTCTGCACCATACGGCACCGTTATAAGTCAACCTTCGAACACTTGAAATGTCTTAACATATGGTCTTGACCATATGCCGTTCCACATTTCTAGTGTTCGAAGATTTGACATAGACCCTCTAAACCTGGCCATGAGAAAACAGCCAAGACCTGCATTAGTAAAGATGCAATCCTACCAGTGGAAAGAGTTGATCCTGACAAAAATTTGACAAAAAGGCAAAGTATTAAAAATTGGAGAAAGTAGAGTTTTTATAGAAAATGATTATTCACTGTACACCAGGCAGAAAAGAAACACATTTTTACCAGCAATCAGGGAATGTTGACAGGCAGGTGTGAGGTTCAAGCTGCTGTATTCAGCTGTCTTCAGACATTTTTTCCTGGAGGATCAAAGTAATGTTTGATGCTAAACAGGCTAAGGAGAAAAGTACAAAAGTCTGTCTGACAAAAAATGAGCTATCAAGTAGAAGGGGACTCTGTTTCTCATTTTTCTGATAATAAAGCACATAGAGAGATTTTGCCAGTGAAACATTTCCCAGTGTTCCATAGGAAAATGCTTGAGAGGCAGAGAAAAGCACAGGTTGACTAGAAGAATGTGGAGTACTTTGGAAATGAACAGACGCCTGAAGCTGGGAGATGGAGATGAACAGGAAGAAGACCAGCAGCATGGAAATTAGTAAATAAGTGTGAGATTACAAAGCATCAATCACATTTGTGAAATATGTCTGTACAAGAAAAGAAAAGTGGAAAGAGATGACTTTTGTTGACTTTTGTTGACTTTGTTAAACTTGTGGGGAACTAAAAGGCATTTGCTTCACTTTATCTCAATGTTTCGAGGACAGTAAGGGGAAAGGAAGAGGAAATAAAAGGGTAACTGTAAGAAAACAATTTCTGTTCTTGACAATACTTCTATAAAACTTTTCATGATATAAATTGCATGTTTTATAGTAAAGCATTTTAGTTATTGATGTATGTGATTAATATACTAAACAGACGCCTTTCTTTATTTCATTCTTCTTTTTTTGGATTAAGAAATGTAGGCATTACAATGCAAAAAGAGAAAAATGGCTAGGCAAAAGCATGTTTAGTTTAATAGTCTATAATCTTGGGTTGTTGAGGTGGGGGGTGGGAAGCAACAGTGCACAGATTATAATATATGTAGCAGTGACATGTTTTTTCTTACGTTTGCAAAGGTAAATGCCTGGGTTAAGACAACTGGCTTAATCTAATAACAAGTTTTAAGTGGAATCAAATAAATTAAGAGATCATTGAATGTGGTGAAAAGGTTTCATTTGGCAATAAATGTTTCAGCTTGTCTTTAGAAGCCTGCAGGTGAGGGCTACATTTTTCCTTACATTTCCATGGAGACAAGCCGATTATAGGGAAATAAAAAAGCCAAAACACTGGTTTCTTCAGGGGTAAAAGTTATTGTTTTCTGAAAGCATGCAAGTTGCTTTTCAATTTGGAAGAGAAATAAAAAGATAAAAACACCAATTACTGTAAGCAGCAGCACAGGCAGTAACCTACGTCTTAACATAGTTTTGTGTGTTTATATTATGTTAACAGGTTATAGGGATGTTCTGGCATCATTTTGTTTAAGGATTTTCATTAAAACAAAAAAGTCTTGTAAAATGTGTCATAGGTTCAAATGGTGATGATAAACTGCATAAAGGATCAACCTGCAAACATTAATGGGTGCATTTATCACAAAAGATGGAAATAGACACTTAGAAAAAGCTGTCATATATAATAGGTGAGAATAATGAGTTCTTATTATAATGGTGACACTTTCCATTTTATACCAGAATGTGAATGGTCTCACAGGTATATAAACAAGGGAAAAATATGTAATTACATTAAGAAATGCATAATGTAAATAGCAATGATACAGGAGAAACATTTGGAAAGAACTGAGCATGTGCATTTGATAAAGAAAGGACTTTAGGATGGATATTCAGCAGAATATCAGGGACAAAGGAAAAGATAAGTACTTATATTAGTTGCTAGAGGAGCTCCACTACTGACAGAAGATAAAAACAGATATTAATGCAGATCTGGGGTAGTAAGGGGCTACTGGCAAGGGGTGAGGATTATGCTGGCATGTATTTATTTATATTCCACCTAAAACTGCTATTTTGGAGCTTAAGAACATTTTATGAGAAATAATCAGCTTCCAGCAGGGGACTGGAATTTGATTTGCAACAATGAGGATGTATCTGGGGGCCTAGAAGGGAAACTATAACAAAAACAGGGTACATTTCTAAAGAAATTTATGAGTACATTTGGTATGGAAGTTGTAAATCTAATGGTAGGAACTCAGACGGAATTTACATATTATTCTGCAAGGTACATAACTGGGCTAAACAAGACAGAAATTATATTTCACAGGAACATGTGCATTTAATTTGAGGACTTTGACACATATCCAATAACTATGTCAGACCATGTGCCAATAACTACAAAGATAAAAATGCAGGGTAACGAAGTAAAGATGAGACACTAGTGCTTCCTCACTTAACCTGTTAAAAAGAGAGGAGTTTAAGGAATGGGTAGTGGGAATTATTGGGCTTATATTAGGGAAGATAGAATGTACCCAGAAGTTATAGTTAGTGAATGGGATAAACTGAAAGTTGTTGTTGTCCTTCGCTTTTCCCAGTTAGAATGCCACAGCGGAACTTCGGTCCGCTAATGATTGGCAGTAGATTTTCATGAACGCCAAGGTGCCAGCTCAACGTTCAACCTTCAATGAAGGCATGCCCATTTACGCATGTCTTTTGTATTTCACCCAACCGCGGGGAGGACATGCAGACCCTAAACACAAGGCACACCCCGCACTCCAGCCAAGAATCGAACATGAAAACATGTTGCTGTGAAGCAAAAGCGCTACTGCTGCACCAGGAGTTTAAAAATAGGGTAGAAATGAAAGAAAAAAGAGATGATATGGTAAAGAAGTAGCAAAAACTGTTTAGAGGGGCTGACAAAGGTTAAAGTATTGCAGAATAAGAGGAATCTCACAGAACAAAAAAGGTGCAACTGCAGAGTGCTAAAAAGAAAATAAGGGAGTATCTCAATAATATGGTGAGTTTAGATAGATTAGTGTTAAACAACTGTGTTTTAATTATAACCCGAGCATGAAAGCTTTGGCATGACTCCAGGCGCAGAAAATAGAAAGGGGTTGTTGTCAAACATAGGGACCCTATAACAAGAAAATGACCAGCAATCCTGTAGAGGTATTAGTGATATTGCAGAAATTCTTATGAAATTCTGTATAAAGCAGAGAAATGTGGAAAACAAGAAAAGCACAAATGGAATATTTATGGAAGACCTAAATATGCCAAGGTTATAGGTAGATAAGACTCAAAATTAACAAAAAAAAAAAAAATTTAAAAGGAAATTTTGGGAGGATTGGAAAATAAAAAAATGGTTGAAATTTTTTTTATTTTAAAATACAACCAAACACCCTAATACTGGGTGATTTCAACTACCCTGCCATTAACTGGGAAAACTACTCTGGTACCAACACCTTTTCCCAACGGTTCTTGGAATTCATAAATTCCAACGCCTGGATAAACTAATCCATTGTCCCACCAGGGGATCCAATATCCTAGACCTGGTCATTACCAACATGGGAGATAGATGCTCCACACTAGTGGTCACCCCCTCATTGGTCAGGTCTGACCATAAGCAAATCACCCTTGACATCCACATCTCAGCCCCCAGTAAGGAAACCTCTGTAAAAAACTTCTCCAAAGCCAACTTCATGCTACTCAAGTCAGAAGTGACAAACTGCATGACACCCATGCAGAAGGGATCTGAAAGTTCGACTGCTGAATCCTACACTAAGGCACTGTACGAGCACATCCACTCATGCATGAATTGTGCCATCCCAAATAGAACCAAGATGCTCTCCTCCAGAAAAAGGAAGCCAATCTGGTGGTCCCCTGCCATAAACAAACTATACAACAGAAGGAAGAAACTGTTGCAGAAAGAGGAAAATCCCAGGATGCAAAAATTCCCTTATCAGCCTCAGTAAGAAGCTGAGAGCCCCTCATAAAATCCTCAAAAGCTAGTTACGAAAATAAAATTGCCAAAGATTCCAAAGACAACTACAAGGCATTCTATAGTTATGTCAAGAATCTAAATGACAATGCTCAGATCTGCTCTGAGCTACAACAGAATGGCATTAAATATACTGATCACAAGGATATTGCCAAAATCCTGGCAGATTGATTTAGTGCCAACTTCACCCCCCCTCTCACCCCCTATAGGGCCCATCTGAATACCAAAAGATTGCCAAATTCCAGTAATCATGGCCACACCGGTAGAAACCGCACTCTCCAAAGCTAAGAATACAGCATCCATGGGACCAGATGACATCTCAGGCTGTGTACTACATGAACTACAAAATGAACTGGCACCTCACCTAAGTGTCATGTTTAAACATACCCTCACCTCAAGCTTCATTCCCACTGACTGGCGCACAGCTACAGTTATCCCACTCCACAAGGGGGGATCCACCTTGGATCCCGGGAACTACAGTCCCATCAGTCTGACGAGCCTGATCTGCAAGGGCATGGAATGCATTATCATGGAACTTATAAACAAAGACATTGGCAACCTTCAAACACTAGACCTCACCCAGTTTGGGTTCGTGAAGGGCCGTTCTTGTCTCCTGAACCTGATTGACTCCTTCAAATCAGTCTCCAGAGCTGTGGACGAGGGTAAGGCGGTCCACACAGCCTATTTTGACCTTGCCAAGGCCTTCAACACCATCCCCCACTCTGGAATCATAGATAAACTTACTAAGCTGGGCATAAATCCCTACGTCACTCGATGGGTTGCCAACTGGCTTACTGACAGAACCCAGACTGTAAAAGTAGCCAACTCCAAATCCAGCTCCAGACAAGTGACAAGTAGAGTACCTCAGGGTTCAGTCCTGGGATCGCTCTTGTTTGGCATCTACTTCTCTGAAGTACAGGCCAACACTAAGGGACTCTGGCTAACAAAGTTCGCAGATGACTGCAAACTGGGAGCCATTACTGAATCCCCAAATGATGTGGATATTCTACAAAAGGGCCTTACAGAAACAGATGCTTGGTGCCAGAGCCATGGGATCAAACTTAATGCCAAGAAATGTATAGTTATCCCCTTTGGGAAAAAACATGTACTCATGAATTACCACATAGGTGGCAGTACACTAAAAGTGTGATGAGAAACTTAGGGACACAGGTGGACAGTGGTCTCACCTTCGATAACCACATTGCCACAACAGTCAGGAAATCCTTCTGTGTGGCACACCTCATTACTAAGGGCTTTTCATCCAGAAAAAAGGAGGTCATTGTCCCACTGTACTCATTCCTCATCAGACCCATTCTAGAGTATAACGCCCCGTTTGGTATGTACCTCACAAGACATCTGCAACAGCTGGAAAGGCAGCAGAAATACCTGACTAAAAGAATCACAGGCCTAAAGCAGATGCCATATGCTGACCATCTAAAAAAACTCCAGCTATACTCTGTGGCATATTGTCTACTCAGAGGCAATCTCTGCTTAACATATAAGGCCATGTCAAACCCTGGGATTTTGGACATGCTCCACTTAAAGAAATCCCAATCCCTCAGAGCCAAACGCTCCAGGATCTAAACCTTGTCATCACAATGAACAAAAAATGCTGGAGGGATAGGTTCCTGACCCAGAGACTCCCCATACTCTAGAATAGACTGCCCATACATGTCAAGCAGACTGCCTCCTTGACCCTCTTAAAAAGGAACCTTGACGATTGAATGGGAGATAATAAATTCAACCCGGGGATAATGTCAGTCGCCCTGCTAGACAGGGGTCCAGGAAAGTAAATATTGTGGGAAGAAATATCCAGGGAATTGTTTTGGTTAGGCTTGTAGGCCCTAGGGCCGATAGCCTAGTACCAACCTATGAACCTATGAAAGAATGATACAAAAAAGAGTTAGTTTGTAAGATGATGTTGAATGAGTTGGGAACTAGCTGGTTAACCTCGGTCTTGTATTCATCATTTTCTTGCCATTTGAGTTTGTAAATAGATTTATATATTCTAAGTTATAACTGTATTTTTCCACAGTACAGTACAGACAGGATACCATATATATATATATATATATATATATATATATATATATATATATATATATATATATATATATATATATATATATATATATATATATGTATATATATATATATATATATATATATATGTATATATATATATATATATATATATATATATATGTATATATATATCTATGGATCCTTATTGATCCATCGGATTTACGTCAACAAAATGTAAATTGCACTGCAGTTTCATGAAAGTGTATTTATTCAAAAATGCACTTTTATAAAAAACAAAAACAACAAATCCTAAAAAAAAAAACCTCACTCTAAACACTCTTATGCAGTGGTGCAAGCCCCCATGCACCCTCCACACCCCCCTACTTTAACATTCTTACTCCGAGATCACACTACAGTAGGGAAAAGGAAATATTCCCTTATCCCCACTGTACCACGATGTCAGCAATAGTTTCCTTAGTTGTACATCAGCAGTAAATGTTCATGTACAACTAAGGTTGCATGTAAACTGCATGTTTTCATGTATTACCTAATTTTTTTTTACTTTATTGTGTTTTTTACCACAAAAGTGCATTTTCGACAAAATCCACTTTCGTAGAAGTGCATTCACAAATTTACGTTTCGTTGAAACGTACATTCGATGGATCAAAGTAGATGTGTGTATATATATATATATATATATATATATATATATATATATATATATATATATATATATATAGGGACCACATGTGAAACTTAAGGGCTCAGTAAGGTATGCATTGCCATAGTGACAAAATGTTAAAGCCTTAGGCTTACTAACTCATCTTCCTTCCAAAGATTCTCTGATGAAATGCAGTAAAATTAGATAAAAGAGATACTTACTTTGGAAATTTAATGCCACTGATCCAATAGTGTAGTCATCAGATGCAACAGGTAATCCATAGCTGTAAACACCAATATCTGAAGTAGGATGAGATATAATATGTTGACCACTTCCAAAAGGAATGTTATAGTCTGTCCAAACATACAGTGTCCCCGGAATCACAGTCCAACTAACACTTGTTGGAAAGGGTTGGTTATCCAGTAATATTCCTGTCACCATATCTTGTCTAGCTATAATATGAACATAGTTAGCAAAGACAAGCTGTGGATGGTTAACATATGCAGTTGAAAAGCTTGGAGTTTCTATAATCCTCATTATAAATGCATCAAAATTAATGCCATTGTATCTGCCTCCTCTGCAGAAATATATGACCATAACACCACTGGTTGAGTTGATAGACATTGCAGAGGAAGGAAAAAGATTAAGCACTGCCTTTTGCCCTGCTGCTAAATCCAACTCCTGTAAACTCCTTCCATCATTGACAAGGACATGTGTTAACTGAGAAGCTATTACATAGACTGAATCTACACTAGTCTGCAGAGAGAGTGGCAACACAAAATAAGAGCTTCCCCAACTGGTTACAGGAAGAAGATATTCATATGCTGTGTCACAGCCAACCTGGGACTGCGCATGAACTTCCAGATAACACAGCAATGGGTATTGTGATACAATTCTGGAACCTGTTAAATCATAAGCACTTTGAATCTGAAAATTTTCATATGATGAAAACAAATGAATATGCCTTTATTAGGGAGGAAGGTAGTTCCCTGATATGCAACTTGAGCTTTTAAATAAATGGTAACATTGTTTGCTTGTCTGGTGTTCACAATAGCAAATTCATAAAAGTTATTGTCCATAGTGCTCGGGGTATAGACATAATATTCAGTTCCCAGATCTTCCACAGGATAAATGACTGATTTATCTGCTGTTGCTCTTTTCAAATTGACAGAAAGGATCACAACTGGCTTATTAGCTGTAACAATAACAGTCTGAGTAAGAGATCGTGTTGTACCTTGCAACTCAGCTTCACTAGGAAAAGAAATTGTCCCACTTTGTTCTTCTCCAAGAACTAGATCACTTCTAAAGTTGGTATTATACACAACAGCAGTGACAGAGGTAGAGGGGCTGAATGCTGTTACTATTAAACGGAGATCAGGAACCATTTGGGTAGACTGCCAATAGTTTTGCATAAAGGCAGTAATGAACTCCATTCTTGACCTACATGGTATGCAGACACCTGAAGAAAACAGAACTTAAGTTAGTCGTTTAAATATTATGAGTAATACTTGGGTAATACATCCAAAACTGCAATCTGTCACACGTCATCACTCTATTTCAAATTTAGATTTCATGTCCTTAAAATATTTCCTTTAAATGAAAAGGTTGTCCCCTGGAATTGAATATATGTAAAAAAAAAAAGGCAAGTAGAAACTATTAAAACGGTGCACACTGTTCTAGCTCCTGACATTAAATATAATGGTTTGACAGAAAGGGAAAACAGAGGGATCATTATGGATGCTATGACTGCAAAAGCAGAGTAGCAAGATATTGCTTCTCAGAGTGAAATGTGCTAAATATTTTCAGTAAATTACATGACAAATGAAGCAATCTTTATTTAGTGAACATATAAAATATCTGCTCGTTTTTCTTTACTAACAAAAATAAGGGATATCTAGACAGCATTTCCATTTTTAAGCTAAATGCAAGTATCTTCTATGTTCCTATCAAAGCGTCGTTGCCATGAGCAAGGTTCAAGAAGACCAAAAGGAATGAGACAGGATGTAGTTCTTAATTTCTGTCTTACTAACTGCCAGTAAGTTTTTTTCACACATAACTGTGATATTTTGAAGCTAAGCAGAACACATTAGCAAAATGGTATTTTGATGAAAAAAACAGTCATTATGCTTCAATTTTCCAAAGAAAAGCAAAGCTACTTTACAGCTTACCTGTAACATGATGGTGAAGATGATGATGATTAATCCACCACAGTTATAAAAATGCTAATTACACAATAAAAATGTGAATACAATCAGTGTCAGTGGTGTAACAGGTAGCACATTCACCTTTGTTGCAAAAGGCTTTTGGTTCAATTCCCACATCAGGTAGAGCGATTGTTGACACTGAAGTGTAGTATAAGGGGTGCTGCACTTCCAAGTATGTTGTCCTGTGGATGAGATGTTAAACTGAAGCTTCATTTGCTTGAGTTGTTGGTAGCTCAGGTAGATGTAAAAGATCCCACTGCACCTATCAAAAAGAGTAGCGGAAGATTCCTGATGCTCTCATCAAATTTTACCTAGTAGTATAAATACCTCCTCGGGTCTCCTCTGAAAAGAGGCTGCTAGCTATCTGGTCAGCAAGTGATAAATAAATAAACACATTTTTAATTATTAAGTTTTATTTTAAGGATATTTATTGTTTTAACATCCATTTCATATACTATGTTGTTTGCTTGTTATGTTTTCTTTTTTATTTCTATGGTGTTTGATCACAAGCAGTTTAATAAAAATTAACTTGAATAAATGCACATATTACCGTTTTGTTTAACATTATCTAAATTCCAAGGCCATCATTTTGAATTTCAACATTTTCTAAGTCTGACTAACTGGACAAATTATGGTATGGTAATCACCTACTTGTTAATATTTCTCAAACTGTGATATAACATACATTCTTCATTTCTGTTTAATAATGCAATGAAAGCCAGATGGGCATTGTAAGAAACAATGACACAGTACTCTTCAAGGCTCATGTTACTACATTCATATATGGAAATACCTCTCTCAGAATGCTAATATAAACATGTAATTCTTAATTCTTGTAACATAGTTACTAAATCTATTTCACATTACACTGGAAGTGTGTATGCTTGGTGCATGACTTTTCAACAGCTACTAACTCTTGTAGCTGCTGAGAATTACGTTTTCATTTCTAAACTATCAAGTTCAACAACTTTGTAGTGCAAGGACTGCCAAGGTTACACTCCAATATCAGTAAAAGATAAACTTGTTAACAGCATCTCTAATGCCAGACCCAATTATAACAGAGCTTGGAGGGGGGTTCTTAATTGTTACACCCCTCCCAGCACTGTTCCAATCAGGTCTTTTGCTAGAGACTAACAATGGACAGTGCCAGCTTGCAAAGAACAGGGGTAGAAGGTAAAACAGATTTGTTTCTACCTGCTGTCCATGCCTCTCAACTATCCTTGAATTTATCTCATATTTTTTCTCTGACCCTTCACTCTCGATGTATATTTCCTGGTATTTATGTCTTGAACACACAATAAGCCAATTATGAATAGAGACTCATTCTTAATCCTCTATACAATAACTGGATTTTTATGGAGCGTATGAATAATTTGTTCTGAATCAAGGCTTTCCAAGATGGCTGCACACTGGTCAAAAGTTTAACTTCAGCTCTCCCAATGTGAAAAGAGAAATTGAAAGACAGGGGTCATGAACTCTGTCACTTTTAGTAAATTCAGTTACTGGCTAGTAAGTATAAAAAACCACCAAGCAGCAACTGGAAACATACCAGGCTACAAAGCCAACGAAAAAGATGCCACAAATCTTACAGTAAATAGTTTATTCACACTGAATAACACTCTGGCTCCGCACAGCCTTCCTGGAGTTACAAAATGTTCAGCACACTGCATCCATATATACACACACATATTTAATTAAATACAATTAATTAAACAATCATCTAATCAATTAACCATCAGATAAAAACAGTATATACATTTTAAAGAAACACCCTCCAGTTACATTCATTATTTAAACCTTCTGGAGATAGTGTATTAAATTTTAAAATATATAAGGTTTCTTTGTACAATAATTTTTTATTATTAATCCTTCATCTGTTTCTGAAATATGTTCCAAAATACAAGCTTTTAACAGTGAAAAATCACTATTGTGACAAGTATAAGAATGTAAAGGTATATTGCTCATAGCATTATTATTTTTTATGTCCCTAATATGTTCTTGTAGCCGTAGCTTAAATATTCTTTTAGTCTCCCCTATTTAAAACAAATTTCAGGTTCAAGATAATGCACATATCACTGACTTAGTTATGCATGAAAAAAACAGAAGTAAAACAAAATTTTACACCATTAATTCTTCCAAAGCATTTAGTGATATTAGGGCAGACTGAACACCATCCCCAAGGGATGGTGCCACATTCAGAGAGTTGTAAATTGAACTCTTCACCTAGTGAAACAAAACCATTACGTACCACCATGTCTTTGACATTTCTACTTCTTTTAAATGAAATATTGAGGGATCTACAAAGATTTCTTACACCCTCCCTATTAATTAAATGGGGCCAACAATATCTACTAGCATCAACCATTTTTTCACTTAAGATATTATATACAGAGATAAAATAAACCTTTCTATACTCCTGCACTGTATTAAATTCTCTAATGTCATTTCTCTTATTCACTAAAGGCCTATTTTGAAGTGAATTAATGGCTAGTAAGTACACTATCTAGATGCCAGCAAAGAATTAACTAAGACAGCCTGAAATAAAAATCAACTAAAAAAAGGTGAAGAGAAAACCTTGACTGGGAAGAATCAGGCAGTTGTTCAGCAAAAAGCAGTGCAAGCTTCAGCTTTGTTGCAAGACATTACTTCCAGTAACCTATAGGAAAAAATAAGTCAAATGTACTCAGAGCTCCTTAAAATAAACAAAACAACAAAGGAGTATATCAACTCAAATAACAAAAGGCTGGAAAAATAGAAAAAGCTTTAAGCAGATATTCAGATGAGCTGATAAAACTGCAAAAATCTGAAGTTGAAATGAAGAAAAGGCTGGCTGAGTATTAAACTGCTCAAGAAGAGATGTTTCAAAAAAATTGTAGCATTAGAGGACAGAATATGTAGGGAAAACCTGAGATATTCTGCTGTACCACAGAAACTAGAAGGAACAGAATATATTAATTTTATGAAGACACAAATAAGCGACTGGATGTGTATTCCACAGCAGGATCTATTAACTGAAAGTAATATCATGTGTATGCTCTAAACCGGGTCTGTGTCAAATACTCAAACTTCCAAAGTGTCGAATACCATATGGTTGACATTTGGAAGTTTGAATGTCTAATTAAAAAAAAAGAAAAACATACACTAACAGTGGGGGCAAGCCCCTGCACCCCCACACCCCTACTTAAATATACCAAACTCCGAGACCACACTTCAGTGCAGAAAAGGGAAATTCTCCCATTCTGCACCATACAGCACCGTTATAAGTCAACCTTCGAACACTTGAAATGTCTAACATATGGTCTTGACCATATGCCGTTCCACATTTCTAGTGTTCGAAGATTTGACATAGACCCTCTAAACCTGGCCATGAGAAAACAGCCAAGACCTGCATTAGTAAAGATGCAATCCTACCAGTGGAAAGAGTTGATCCTGACAAAAATTTGACAAAAAGGCAAAGTATTAAAAATTGGAGAAAGTAGAGTTTTTATAGAAAATGATTATTCACTGTACACCAGGCAGAAAAGAAACACATTTTTACCAGCAATCAGGGAATGTTGACAGGCAGGTGTGAGGTTCAAGCTGCTGTATTCAGCTGTCTTCAGACATTTTTTCCTGGAGGATCAAAGTAATGTTTGATGCTAAACAGGCTAAGGAGAAAAGTACAAAAGTCTGTCTGACAAAAAATGAGCCATCAAGTAGAAGGGGACTCTGTTTCTCATTTTTCTGATAATAAAGCACATAGAGAGATTTTGCCAGTGAAACATTTCCCAGTGTTCCATAGGAAAATGCTTGAGAGACAGAGAAAAGCACAGGGGTTGACTAGAAGAATGTGGAGTACTTTGGAAATGAACAGACGTCTGAAGCTGGGAGATGGAGATGAACAGGAAGAAGACCAGCAGCATGGAAATTAGTAAATAAGTGTGAGATTACAAAGCATCAATCACATTTGTGAAATATGTCTGTACAAGAAAAAGAAAAAGTGGAAAGAGATGACTTTTGTTGACTTTTGTTGACTTTGTTAAACTTGTGGGGAACTAAAAGGCATTTGCTTCACTTTATCTCAATGTTTCGGAGGACAGTAAGGGGAAAGGAAGAGGAAATAAAAGGGTAACTGTAAGAAAAACAATTTCTGTTCTTGACAATACTTCTATAAAACTTTTCATGATATAAATTGCATGTTTTATAGTAAAGCATTTTAGTTATTGATGTATGTGATTAATATACTAAACAGACGCCTTTCTTTTATTTCATTCTTCTTTTTTTGGATTAAGAAATGTAGGCATTACAATGCAAAAAGAGAAAAATGGCTAGGCAAAAGCATGTTTAGTTTAATAGTCTATAATCTTGGGTTGTTGAGGTGGGGGGTGGGAAGCAACAGTGCACAGATTATAATATATGTAGCAGTGACATGTTTTTTCTTACGTTTGCAAAGGTAAAATGCCTGGGTTAAGACAACTGGCTTAATCTAATAACAAGTTTTAAGTGGAATCAAATAAATAAGAGATCATTGAATGTGGTGAAAAGGTTTCATTTGGCAATAAATGTTTCAGCTTGTCTTTAGAAGCCTGCAGGTGAGGGCTACATTTTTCCTTACATTTCCATGGAGACAAGCTGATTATAGGGAAATAAAAAAGCCAAAACACTGGTTTCTTCAGGGGTAAAAGTTATTGTTTTCTGAAAGCATGCAAATTGCTTTTCAATTTGGAAGAGAAATAAAAAGATAAAAACACCAATTACTGTAAGCAGCAGCACAGGCAGTAACCTACGTCTTAACATAGTTTTGTGTGTTTATATTATGTTAACAGGTTATAGGGATGTTCTGGCATCATTTTGTTTAAGGATTTTCATTAAAACAAAAAAGTCTTGTAAAATGTGTCATAGGTTCAAATGGTGATGATAAACTGCATAAAGGATCAACCTGCAAACATTAATGGGTGCATTTATCACAAAAGATGGAAATAGACACTTAGAAAAAGCTGTCATATATAATAGGTGAGAATAATGAGTTCTTATTATAATGGTGACACTTTCCATTTTATACCAGAATGTGAATGGTCTCACAGGTATATAAACAAGGGAAAAATATGTAATTACATTAAGAAATGCATAATGTAAATAGCAATGATACAGGAGAAACATTTGGAAAGAACTGAGCATGTGCATTTGATAAAGAAAGGACTTTAGGATGGATATTCAGCAGAATATCAGGAACAAAGGAAAAGATAAGTACTTATATTAGTTGCTAGAGGAGCTCCACTACTGACAGAAGATAAAAACAGATATTAATGCAGATCTGGGGTAGTAAGGGGCTACTGGCAAGGGGTGAGGATTATGCTGGCATGTATTTATTTATATTCCACCTAAAACTGCTATTTTGGAGCTTAAGAACATTTTATGAGAAATAATCAGCTTCCAGCAGGGGACTGGAATTTGATTTGCAACAATGAGGATGTATCTGGGGGCCTAGAAGGGAAACTATAACAAAAACAGGGTACATTTCTAAAGAAATTTATGAGTACATTTGGTATGAAAGTTGTAAATTCAATGGTAGGAACTCAGACGGAATTTACATATTATTCCCCAAGGTACAGTAACTGAGCTAGACTAGACAGAAATTATATTTCACAGGAACATGTGCATTTAATTTAGGGCTTTGACACATATCCAATAACTATTTCAGATCACATGCCAATAACAACCAAGATAAAAATTCAGGGTAGTGAAGTAAAAATAAGACACTGGTGCTTCCCAACCTACCAGTTAAAAAGAGAGGAATTTAAGGAATGGGCAGTGGGAATTATTGGGCGATATTAGGGAAGATAGAATGTACTCCAGAAGTTATAGTTAGTGAATGGGATAAACTGAAAGTTGTTGTTGTCTTTCGGCTTTTCCCAGTTAGGGGTCGCCACAGCGGAACTTCGGTCCGCTAATGATTGGCAGTAGATTTTCATGAACGCCAAGGTGCCAGCTCAACGTTCAACCTTCAATGAAGGCATGCCCATTTACGCATGTCTTTTGTACGCCCACCCAACTGTGGGGAGGACATGCAGACTCCACACAGAAGGCACTCCCTGCACTCCAGCCAAGAATCGAACAGGAGAACCTGTTGCTGTGAGGCAACAGCGCTACCGCTGCACCAGGAGTTTAAAAATAGGGTAGAAATGAAAGAAAAAAGAGATGATATGGTAAAGAAGTAGCAAGAACTGTTTAGAGGGGCTGACAAAGGTTAAAGTATTGCAGAATAAGAGGAATCTCACAGAACAAAAAAGGTGCAACTGCAGAGTGCTAAAAAGAAAATAAGGGAGTATCTCAATAATATGGTGAGATTAGATAGATTAGTGTTAAACAACTGTGTTTTAATTATAACTCCAGAGCATGAAAGCTTTTGGCATGACTCAGGCGGCAGAAAATAGAAAGGGTTGTTGTCAAACATAGGGACCCTATAACAAGAAAAATGACCAGCAATCCTGTAGAGGTATTAGTGATATTGCAGAAATTTTATGAAATTCTGTATAAAGCAGAGAAATGTGGAAAACAAGAAAAAGCACAAATGGAATATTTATGGAAGACCTAAATATGCCAAGGTTATAGGTAGATAAGACTCAAAATTAACAGTAAAGATAGGAGATGAAATAAAAATGGTGATGTATTACCAATCTGCAGGAAAGTCTCTAGGATTAGATGGCATTCCCAAGGAAGTCTGGAAGCTAGGAGGGAAGAAAGTGATAAAGATCTAGAATATTTTGTTTAACAGTATTTTCAAAGGAGGGGAAGCAACAACATCCTGGAAAAAAGCTGTGATGTTTTAATACTTCATATATCATTCTAATTAACTTTATCATTATATCAGGGAATACAAATGCTTTTATTGCCCTACTCATATAACCACAGCTCACTCTGTCAAATGCTTTCTCTGCATCAAGACCCACCAACAGTAGTATTTTCTTACATTTTGCTTCCCTGTAGATCATCATTGTTCTATTAATGTTGTGAAATGTTTGCCTCCCCTCTGCAAAACCACATTAATCCATATCTATCAATTTTGGAAACACCTTTGCAATTCTTTTAGTCATTATAGACATAAACTCTTTATATTCATGGCTTAAAATTGAAATTACTTCAAAAAAGGAGGCCAGCACCCGAGGAGTAAGATAACCATGTATTTATTGTGGCAACACCAAAAATACACACACAATCAGACCAGTTTCTGCAAACCTGTCTTCTTCGGTGATGAACACACACTCTTTAGTGGTATAATATATACTTCAATTGATTAAGCATTTAAAGCAACATCTCCATAAGGCGAAGAACCAAACCATTAATTACAAGTGATCATTGAGACCCGGAGAAAACAATCCACCCAGCCTAACTATCCAAATTTTTTCTTTTTTATTGAGTAGGGCATGCCACCCTAACTTGTTTGACCTGTCCCCCTGAATTTTGTCAATAATCATGAAATTAAACCTGGCTGTAGTGTGGGTTGTTACATGTAATGGATACCAGTTATTACTCATCTGAAGCTTATAGGCAACTTCAAGACGCCAGACATTACATGCATATGCCACTTGATCCCACTTTGGGCTTCAAAAAAGAAACTGACACATTTCTCGAACAGGCGGTCAAAGAAGGAATAATAAGTGCTTCTGTTAAAAACATCTTACTCTGGGGGACCGTTGGAATCAATATCTATACCTTCTACCAAAAATTCATAAAAACTTGGAGAAACCACCAGGGAGACCTATTTTCTCTGGTACAGGATCTCTTACTGAGCCTCTGTCTGCTTTCATGACCAAACATCTACAGACATTATCAAAACTTGTCCAATCTAGAATTCAGGACACCACTGAATTTCTGAAAATAATATCGGATTTACAATTAGAGCTAGACTGGTTACTATGTACATTGGATGTCTCAACTTTATATACCAACATACCCCATTGGTTGGGTCTTGAAGCACTGAAATACTGGTAAGATAAAGCGGTTTTGTATCGTCCAGAATTCAACACTTTGTTGATATGTATGACCAAACATGTTCTGATGAAAAATGTTTTCTTTTTTCAGGGTAATTGCTACTGGCAGATGCATGGCACGGCTATGGGAGCTTCTTTTGTGCCCATTTATGCCGATTTGTTTATGAGATTTCTTGAGGATCAACTGATCTATGATAGTTCACATATCTTCTTGGAGGAAATTTATATCTGGAGAAGATATCTGGACAATTGTTTGATGATATGGTGGTCAGATCAACTATATTTATCAGAATTTATTCAATACCTCAATGATAATAAATGGGGCATTGAATTTACTGTCAACACGAATTTACAACAAATTAACTTTTTGGATGTTACAATCACCAGGAATACTGACAATACATTAAGTTCACAAGTGTTTCATAAATATTCTCAGTATAATAATTTATTATCAGCTACTAGCCTTCATCCACATCATATTATTTAAAATAAAACAAAATCACAATGTTTATGTATTAAATGCATTTGTTCCACAGATGATAGTTATGATTATTATCGAAAGGATCTCATTCATAGATTTCAGGTTAGGAGATACCAATACAACCACATTATGTCTGCCAGTACTTGGGCAATGGGCCAGGACAAGACTAAACTCTTGGATTACCGGGATAAGTCCCAAACCAAGGACAATGCCATTAGGTCTGTGACCACCTATGGTAGGAACATCAATATAATCAGGGACATCATTAATAATAATTGGAATATTTTATTAGCAAATGAGGATTTATGCAACTTTCTTACCCCAAGATGTCTATTTTCTTATTGTAGGGGCGTACCCTTGGATTTTATTTTAACCATTATAAACAGGGTTATTCCATCAGACATCCAGAATGACAACTCACTTTGGTTGGGGATAAACTGATTGGGTCCTTCCCCTGTGGTCACTGTTCATTTTGTCAGTTTTTGTGAAAATCTAAACAATTTTCCAGTAGAAACATCAGCAAAGTTTATGACATTCAATTTATAGCCAGTTGTGGGACCGATTGGCTGATTTATTTAGCCACATGTTCATGCTCTTCTTTCTACTCTGGACAGACTTCTAGGCCATTACGTATACATATGTCTGAACATTTTAGTAACATTCAGAACAAACGGACATCCAGTGCCTTATAAAAACATGTAATGACCCACACTACAGCCAGGTTCAATTTCATGATTATTGACAAAATTCAGGGGGACAGGTCAAACAAGTTAGGGTGGCATGCCCTACTCAATAAAAAAGAAAAATGTTGGATAATTAGGCTGGGTGGATTGTTTTCCCCGGGTCTCAATGATCATTTGTAATTAATGGTTGGGTTCTTAGCCTTATGGTGATGTTACTTTAAATGCTTAATTGATTGGGGTATATACTATACCACTAAAGATTGTGTGTTCATCAATGAAGAAGGCAGGTTTGCCAAAACCGGTCTGATTGTGTGTGTATTTTTGGTGTTGCCACAATAAATACATGATTATATTACTCCTCGGGTGCTGGCCTCCTTTTTTGAAGTAATTTCAATTTTAAGCCATGAATATAGAGAGTTTATGTCTATAATGACTAAAAGAATTGCAAAGGTGTTTCCAAAATTGATACATATGGATTAATGTGGTTTTGCAGAGGGGAGGCAAACATTTCACAACATTAATGGAACAATGATAATCCACAGGGTAGCAAAATGTAAGAAAATACTACTGCTGGTGGGTCTTGATGCAGAGAAAGCTGTGGTTATATGAGTAGGGCAATAAAAACATTTCTATTCCCTGATACAATGTTAAAGTTAATTAGAAGGATATATGAAGGACCAGCGGCAGAAATCAGAGTTGGAAGGGGTTCCTCTCTGATAAGTTGTGTCTGAACAGAGGAGTCAGGGGTGTCTTCTCCCCCCTTTGTTATTTGAATTATATTTAGAGCCACTGGCAAAGAAAGTAAGAGACTCAGAAATTCAAGGTTATAATTGGTATGATAATCAAGAAAAGTTGGCTTTACGTGCAGACAACATTATTTTGTACTTGGTAAAAACAAACAAGGACATCTCAGTGTTCTGGAACATTTTGAGAGAGTTCCAAGTTTTTTTAGGATATAAAATTAATGATGATAGAACAAAGACTATAACCGTAAACTATGTACCCACACATGAATTGGTTCAGCAATACCCATATTTATAGAAACATGATAAACTAAATTATTTAGTAGTATGGGTTAGAAAGAATCTGTTGTGACAGCTAAGGATATGTGGGAAGAGATTAAATGAAAGATCATACAAAAACTTACCTGTGGATATTGATAGCAGGATACAAGCAGTAAAATGTTTTAATCTCTTTAGTTTTATACACAGGTCCCATTGGTAAGCAGTAGGACTTCCCTCTACCACAGCAAGGTCTGGATAGCTCTGAAAACAGAAAATAAAGTCCTGAAACCAGCAAAGCCTGGGGTCTGGACTATACTAGCTAGGAGATGCGGGAAACAAGCAAACAAGATAGTATTTTTTTTTTGGTTAAAACAGAAAAGACTAACGCACTTGGGTGTGTAGCCCTAAACATTAAATGCAATTAAAACTCTACAAAATTAGCAATTTAAAATATTTTAAATGAAGCAAGGCAAGTGCACAACTAAAAAATGATTTAAGAGGCAGTAATACAGTAGAATAAGTAGTTAGTCTACATATACAGAAAAGTCTATATATATATATATATATATATATATATATATATATATATATATATGTACAGAAAAGCAGCTAAAACACACTAGAACAATTCAGATGCAGTGCAACCTAGAGCACTTGAGTTATAGCAATATTAAGGCACATACCGTTTTAATAAATGCACTAAAATATACTCTATATTTCCAAAATATTTGAGAAGCACAGTTAAAACACAAGGACACTCGGGCAATTTTTTTTAAAGAAAGGGAGACCGGAGGAACAGAAGGAAAGAAACTAAGTGGGTTGGCCTTCTCAGATGTTCTCTCTGTATTAGGTGGAATGAACTAATGACACTAGATAGGGTTTCACAGAATGTCCAGATTTTTCCCTTATATTTTTGGTCTGTTTTTCATAAAATTGTGGCTTTCTAGCAAATTAGTGGCAAATCATTAAACAGTGAAGTTAGAAAATAATAACAGACATTTCAGTTTTAGACTTCATACACTTTAGAAAATTCATGCTAATGCAAAACCTGTTATTCTATCAACTGTCTAAGTTTATAAGAGCAATATTTATAAATTATCCCTATTTGTACCACTTTTTTCATGGTGTTGTCCAGATTTCTTACTCTAAGAGGCTGAGAGGTATGCCCTGTATTATCCCCCTTCGGATTTTTATCCCTGGAGTAATAATTTGTCCTTTATCATGGCTTAACTGCAAAGTGGTTTGCCACTGTGTCATAGTTGCTGTGAAGTAGTTTTTCAGTATAGAGTGTGTCTTATACATTTTTAAGCACTCTTTTATCCATGAATGTGGGATATTGTCAGATGCTTTTTTGTAGTCAATCCATGGCATACTTAGATTCCTCCCCTTTTAACAGTTCTCCACAATGACTTTATTTAACAATAAATGATCCATTGTTCCATATGACTTTCTCTTATTGCCCTTTTGTTCTACTGCCATAATTGAATTTTCTTCTAAATAACTATAATCTATGTTGGCATCAATTCCAGTGTACAGTGTACAGAAGGCAAGTTATTGGTCTATAATTTTTAGAGTAGCTTGCAGGTTCACTCTTAAGTAGGAGCATGGATATTAAAGAGCTACACAGTTAAGGATTTTATACATAACACAATCAGAAAGCTCCAATTCAAACTGGAAAGGGATGATGAAGAAGGGGAAATATTCAAGAAATAAGGAAAGAGTGGGATTTTATGTGCAAATCCTTAGGGAAAATGACAGTCATATTTAGCCATGAGTAAGAACTATTTATATGTGCACCTCAAACAGACACCAGCCTAGCTAACAACAGGAAAAACAGCCCTTAAGGCAAAATAACATACCCAACACACTAGTAATAGGTGACTCTATAGTCAGGCATACTGACGTTCCACTCACTAGGCTGAACAAGGAGAAGGTTACTGTTAGCTGCCTGTCGGGTGCCAGGATCCGCAACATAACACAAGCCCTCAGGTCACTCCAGAACAAGTACAAATATGACTCTGTCATTGTCCATGTTGGTGTGAATGACCTGAGCCGTACCTCCCTGGACTACATGAAAAGAGACATGGAGGAGCTCTCTGATCACATAGCCCAGGCTGGTATGACCCTGACCCTGAGTAGCATCCTGCCCTCACCAAGAATGATACCACGGTATAGAGAAAAAAATATCAATTTCAACAATTGGCTAAGCTTCTGGTGTCATTCAAAGGGGATCCGGTGTCTGTCAGCCTGGGATGACATGCTCAACAAGCCACGCTGCTTCACTAGAGGCGGCTTGCACCTGTCACTCTTAGGCTTTCGAATACTGGCCAAGGCTCTTGCCACCCCCATAGTGCCTTTTTTAGGCAAGGCTCAAAAGACAAATCTACCACTGTAAATAGCACAAGTAAAAAAAAACTGAGGGTAATGCTGCTCAATGCCAGAAGTCTAAACCTCAAAATGCACTCACTCAAGGCACTCCTCATTATGGAGAAAATTGATATATGTGCAGTAACAGAAACCTGGTTTAAGGCTCCAGAGAGCACCCCAGCACTACCAGGCTACAAATCATACCATACATTTCAGCCACAAAACCCGGACTGAAATACAAAAGTCGGGGGGGTATCCATATTCATCAAGGATACCCACACCTCCAGGTTAGAGGCACAGCACGATGCTTCAGAGATCATCCACGTGCAACTAACAATGGGCAAAACTGCTATTTAAATTATAGCTTGCAACAGATCACCCACCATGTCCCAGGACCCCCACTCTGTATTCCTGGAAACACTGGGAAACTTAAAGGTCCTACCAAACACCCTGATATTGGGTGATTTCAATTACCCAAATATTAACTGGGAGAACTACTCAAGTACGAACTCCCTTGCCCAACATTTCCTAGAATTTATAAACTCAAACGCCCCCACCAGAGGTGACAACATATTGGACCTGGTCATCACCAACATGGACGACCAGTGTTCTACACCAGAGGTCAACCCCTCGCTGGCTAGATCTGACCATAAACCAATCTCTCTGGATATCCACATTCCGCCACTAACCCTGGTTAAAGAGACCACCGTGAAAAACTTTTCAAAAGCAAACTTCACGTTACTTAAGACTGAGGTGGGAAGTTTCAAAGCCACCATGCTAAATGATAACGCTGTCCAAGCTGCAAAATCCTTTACTAATGCACTTTATGGACACCTACAAGAATGCATGGATCGTGCTATCCCAAACAAAATCAAGATTCACTCCTCCAAGAAAAGGAAACCAGTCTGGTGTACCCCTACCATAAACAAGCCATACAATAAAAGGAGGAAACTAGTACAGAAATAAGTAAAATCCCATGAAGGGAAGACATCCCTGATCAGTATCAGCAAGAAACTACATTCCCTCATAAAATCATCCAAGGCTAGCTTTGAAAGAAAAATTGCCATGGACTCCAAAGGTAGCCACAAGGCATTCTTTAGCTATGTCAAGAATGTAACTGGCAATTCTCAGATCTGCTCAGAGTTAGTCCAGAATGGCACAAAATACACTGAATTGAACGATATACCCAACATCCTGGCAGACAGGTTCAGTGCAAACTTCACCTCCTCTCACCCCCAAAAGGGCCCATAACTATACTAGAAGAATGTAGTGCCCCTGAAATCACAGACACTCAGGTTAAAACAGCCCTCTCCAAAGCCAAAAACACAGCATCAATGGGACTGGATGGTGTCCCAGGCTGCATCCTACACGAGCTCAAAGATGAACTAACCCCTTACCTAAACACACTGTTTAAACTCATCCTCTCCACAGGCTACGTGCCCACAGAGTGATGCACAGCAATGGTTATTCCACTCCACAAAGGTGGAGCCACAATGGACCCTGGGAACTATCACCCTATAAGCCTGACTGGCTTGGTCTGCAAAGCTATGGTGCACATCATCATGGATCTCATTAACAGAGACATTGGAAACCTTCAAACACTGGACCCTACCCAGTTCAGCTTTATTAAGTGCAGATCATGCTTCCTAAACCTGGTGGACTTCTTTGAGACAGTTACCAAGGCTACAGACGAGGGAAAGGTGGTCCAGACAACCTACCTAGACCTCGCAAAGGCCTTCGACACCATTCCCCACTCAGGTATTATCTACAAGCTCACCAGTCTGAACATAAACCCCTACATCATGAGATGGGTTGCCAACTGGCTCATGGACAGAACCAACATGGTAAGAGTTGTGGGAGCTAGGTCTGTCTCTAAACTGGTTACAAGTGGCATTCCCCAGGGCTCAGTCCAAGGACTCCTCCTGTTTGGCATATACTTCTCAGAGGTACAGGCAAGCACAGGAGGACTATGGCTGACCAAGTTTTCAGATGACTCCAAACTAGGGGCTATAACTGACTCTCCGGCTGACACAGACATCCTCCAAAAGGGTCTCACTGAGACAGATACCTGGTGTCAAAATCATGACCTCAAGCTAAATGCCAAAAAGTGCATAGTCATCCGTTTGGAAAAAAACAAAGTACCCATAAACTACCACATAGGTGGTAGCCCCCTAAATACGGAAGACGTAATAAGGGATCGGGGACCCAAGTAGATAGTAACCTCTCCTTTGATAATCACATTGCATAAGTGGTTAGAAAATCCTTCTATGTGGCCAACCTAATCGCAAAAGGGTTTGCATCCAGATCGAAAGAGGTCATTGGGCCCCTCTATGCATCACTCATCAGACCCATCTTAGAGTACAATGCCCCATTTGGGATGTACCTTACAAGACACCTGCAACAACTGGAAAGACCACAGAAGTTCCTCACCAAGAGGATCACTGGCCTCAAGCAGATGCCCTATGCTGCTCAACTGAAGTAACTCCAGCTGTACTCGGTTGCATACCACCTACTCAGAGGTGATTTTTGCCTGACATACAAGGCCATGTCCAACCCAGAATTGATGGACATACTCCACCTAAAGAAAACCATATCCCCTCAAGCCACATGCTCCAGGGATCTAAACCTCACCACAACAATAAATAGGCTGTGCTGGAGGGAGAGATTCCTGTCCCAGAGACTTCCCATGCTCTGGAACAAGATTCCAATCTACATTAGGCAGAATTCCTCAGTAACCCTCTTCAAGAGAAACCTTGACAAGTAGTTGGGAAACAGAATGTTTACCCCAAGGATCGCTTCAATGGCTCTGCTGGACAGAGGCACAGGGAACTAATCTAAGGGGGTGGCGAAAGCCAACACATTCCAACTAGGCTTATGAATGCCTTTGGGCAGATAGCCTAGTACCTACCTATGGACCTATGAACCTATAAAACAGATGCCCTATGCTGACCATCTAAAAAAAACTCCAGCTATACTCTGTGGTATATCGTCTACTCAGATGCAATCTCTGCTTAACATACAAGGCCATGTCAAACCCTGAGCTGTTGGACATGCTCCACTTAAAGAAATCCCAATCCCTCAGAGCCACATGCTCCAGGGATCTAAACCTTGTCATCACAATGAACAAAACATGCTGGAGGGATAGGTTCCTGACCCAGAGACTCCCCATACTCTAGAATAGACTGCCCATACATGTAAATCAGAGCGCCTTCTTGGCCCTCTTCAAAAAGAACCTTGACGACTGGATTGGAGATAGGAAATTCACCCCGGGGATCAAGTCAGTCATGCTACTAGACAGGGGTCCAGCAAAGTAAATATTGTGGGAAGAAATATCCAGGGAATTGTTAGGGCTAGGCTTGTATAGGCCCTAGGACCCATAGCCTAGTACCAACTGTGAAGATTGGGTGAAGATACATGAAGGCTGCCAGCCTAGCCAGATAGAATTTTTGAGATAATTCTGTCATCTGTAAATATTAATGTAAACCACAAGCTTGTATCTTAAATGGTAAAAATAGTGTTACATGTGGAACTGGAAAAAATGTAACAACAGTGCACTCTACTGACCAAGTAAAGCATGTTGTGACCCTTTGATGTTAAAACTCAGAGCCATTAAGTCTAGAGTGAGGCATCCTGCCTATTGTTTTAAGGCCAGAGTTAATGGCCAGAATTTGCATGCATAAATATCCTTTACTGCTCTGGCTTCTGCCCAGAGGTGAAGAATGTAAATGTAGTTTCTGTTAGCCTGGGAACCCAAAGAAGTGTGAAGAATGATGTAATGTGACCTAGGAATGTGATTTTAAAAACAGACAGAATCAGAGAGCATTAAGCATTTTTGTCTTGACCAGCCAACTCATCAGCATTGTCTTGCTTTATAGGTAAGTTTATCTTAGACTTGTGTTTTCTCTTAGTCTAATCTTTCTAGTTTCTAGCAATTTCTAAGTATTTTTCTATCATGTCAGAACTGTACTACTGAATTATTTTAAGTATTTCTCGGTGATCTCTGAACTCTTGACTAGCACTGTGTAGTAAAAAGTATTGTCTTGTGTTTTGACAATTTGTTATTAAATATTTTTAAACCCTTTCAACTCTGGGTGTTTTTGTAGAGATAATTTAAGCTCTTTAGAGTACTTGCATACCTTTGGTAAAATTGTACAAAGCCACTCCAATAGCTTTAGCTCTGGGCTATACCACCAACTGAATAATATTTCACAGTAGAGCAGAATCCACAGGAGTCACCACACGGAAGGTACAAACTCTTCTTTATTGGAAACAGGAACACAAGCGCTTTCACGTAGATATACTACGCTTCTTCAGGTGTAAAAAACTATAAAACCAACAAGCTTATATACAAAATGTTTTGGCGCTCAAATCATAAAATCAAACAATAATGAGATAATCACTAACTCATTAAAGTTCCCTCAATACACTGTTTAAAGAGACAGTATTAAAAATAAAGCATTGTACAAAGCATGATTGCCGTTACCAAGATAAACAAATCAAAAACATATATCCTTGTGTTGCTGGATAAACAGACAATGTTTTGATAATTCAAACAATTAACACAAAACTTTCCGTGATACTAAAGAGGTATTACGTATAAAACAAAACATGAACAAATCATGTTCCGGTTCAAAAAAGCCCTGAACATGATCTCCAAACTAATCAAAGATCGCGGCAAGTTTCATCTCGGAAACACATCCAATACAGCATAAACATATAAATGCTATGCAGGAAACCATCCTGCGATCAAAAATGACCCGGCTTGTATAAAAACGATCCAGTGAGACAAAAAAATTTTTTTATAAATCACAGCTGTTAAAACCAGCTTGCTCACCTGTAATTCATATACTGCATAAAGCATAAATGAGTCACATAGATATCAGTCTGTTTATACAGACAACTCTTCGCAAACACGACATCATGAACATTCATGAGTCTCAAAACTTCAGTATTTACGTTAACATTCAATAACCTAACCAGCCTAGCTGTAACGTCAGGAAAAAGAAGGCGCTAAAAGATAAAGTCAAAAAACAGAGCCTATTTAAAAAAGAATCTATTCTATCTCCATGGACAGACGCCCATGGAACGAACTTACATAACATTCAGCCCTTCTAAGGCACGAAAATCATTAGCCTAGATGTATCAATGACAGAACGTAACAATAACAGAACTGTCAAATACCTTAGCTTCAAGTTCTTATAAAAAACGGACAAAACGTATGCATAAAAATATACGGAAAGTCAAACAATAATCTGTGATCAAACCTATAAAAGTTACGGCGCTTAATAAAAAGCAGTCCAGAATGGAAGTTCTATATATAAAAAACATTAATATAAGAATATATAAAAAGGGGGACGCAGTGTCTCTATATGCAATAAAAATGAAAAAAATAATGTCAGAACTGAAAAACAACAGGAACAAACTCAAATGCGACAATAAAATGTCAGTTGGTATGTGAGTTACTTAAATAGACAAAAACGCTAACAAAAGATGTATATAGCAGGACAATGGTCAACTGATTACCATATAACTGACATTGCAGAGGCATTATCTATTTATATTTCTCAAATGATACATATAGTGACTAAGTAACCAACACTAGAAGCCAATAGTATCGCTGACCAAAAAAACTATTCTGTATTCTATTTTAAAACTATTTTAATAACAGTCAAGGAAAGGTTCAAACAGTACCATGAAATACAATGTATGACTGATTTCAGTGTCATAGCCCTTAGAGACATGCAATCTGCTGTAGAAACCTAAGCAGAAACAATTAAACATCAATCAAAAATTCAAGCAAAAGGCTAGATTTAACTGTTATTCAAACATGAGTGATGAAAATTTAAGGCCAATGGCTATAATACTAGTTTGGCCTAAAGAAAACATCAGTTTGAATAAAGCCATTAATTGAATGTATCAGACTTAAACCCTGGAAAAAAGGCCTATACAGATATAACTATAGAATATATAGGTATCTAGCCAAAATGTGTGTTAGAGAACACACCAAGCTTATGTGAAACTAAAAAACTAACAACAAATCCCTTATTTATATATAAACAAACTAAAAAGTGTATAACGAAATCTGAAAGAATATGTAAACTGGTACAAGAACTGTATCATTGATAATGATGCTAAAAAATCTAAACTCTTACTATCTCAAGTTGCATATGAAAGAAGATGAAAAAAGATGAAAAAACTTGAGACGTAAAAAACATATATCCAGGTATTTCAGGATATATGTTAAACTTACAACTTCCTGTTGTTAAGGACCGGTTTAACAGATACAAATTGATTAATACCAGGGTGTACATGAGCTTTTAAAGTAAATATCCATTTGAGTTCCCTGATGGCCAACTGGTTCATGTTGTCACCTTCCCTATTATTGATGGCCAACAACTCCAAAACCCTAAAGCTAAACCTATGTGTTTTATATTCAACTATATGCTTAGCTAGAGCATTGCTTTCATGTCCTTTCTTAATATCGTAACAGTGATTATAAATCCTGTCACGAAGTCTCCTTTTCGTGAGGCCTACATAGAAGGCTTCACATAAATCACATGTTGCTAAATAGACTAGATTTGTACTATTGCAGTCACTATAAAAGTTTGGTGCAAAAGTAAAGAATCCTTCAGGATGTGAAAAGCTGACATTGTTGGATATATATGGACACATATGGCATCGTCCACATGGAAAGGTTCCATGTAATTCACTGCTTCTGTTCTGTGAATAGGGAACTTTTTCTAGACATAATAATTGTTTCAAATTATGACAGGTCTTATAACAAAACCTGGGATAATCGCCCACAATTGTTCTGGTAAACGGGTCCATAGTCAAGACATTCCAATTCCTGATAATAATTTTATTGAGGTTGACAACATCACTAGTGTATTTAGTGACGTAACTCAATTTATCAGTAAACTTATCATTATTTAATATATGAGCTGAAGGAAAATTCCTATCAGAGTCAGCTTCGTCTTGCCTATTCATCATTTTCAAGATAACTTCCTGTTTACATTCATTTATTAACTTAGATGGATAACCTCTTTCTTTAAACAAAACTTCTAACTTATTAAGTTCTGAATAAAAGGCGTTCCTATCACTAGATATTCTGCATATTCTGTACATCTGACTCAATACAACCCCTCTGAAAGTGAATCTAGGGTGCATACTTTCAAAACGTAAGAGTGTATTCCTCCAGGTGGGTTTCCTATATAAGGAAGTGTCGATCTTATTGCCATTCAATTCCAAGGTTAAATCTAAAAAATGTACACGGTGCGGGGATACTTCAGCTGTGAACCTTAAAAAAGTAGTAGTAGCTTCTAATTCTTTGATGAAGTTCAGACATTCCACTTCTGTACCCTCCCATAAAAAAAGAACGTCGTCAACAAACCTCTTATACATTCTTATTTTACTAAAAGCTACATGTTTAAACAGATGATTATGCTCCCAGTTATGGACTACAAGGTTGGCGTAACTAATTGCGCAGGGGGTGCCCATGGCTACCCCCCACTTTTGCAAATATAATTGATCTTGATACAAAAAAACATTGTTGTTGAGTATCAGTTCAAGTAAAAAATTGATCAATATTTGTCTATTGCTACTGTAAGCTGAATTAGTAACAAGGATCTCTCTAATAGCTTGGAGCCCCAGATCATTGGGAATACATGTGAAAAGGTTCTTGACATCCATAGTTACCAGTAACAGATCTGTTCCCCCTCTGTCTAACTCAAAACCTTTTAGAAACTCAATAAGTTGATATGAGTCTTTCAGGATGATTGAAATGTCATCCACCAGGGGTCGTAGTAGCCCTTCCACAAAGGATGAGATAGTAGAGGTTATCCATCGTTCACTGGAAACTATTGGTCTCATAGGTACCGGCTTGATGTCTTTATGTATTTTGGGTAGGCCTTTAATTATGGGAATGGTGGGAAATTCTATCAGAAAGCACTCATAAAGCTCACAGCTTATCTGACCACACATCAAAAGATCATAAAGATCAGTGTGTAAAGTTTTAATAATTTTATTCACCCTCTCTTTAGTAATTATTTCATATACCTTGTCATCTGTTAATAACCTGTTCATAATATCAGAATAGTCTAAGGAATTCATAATGACCACTGCCCCACCCTTGTCGGCTGGTTTAACAATAATGTGGCTGTTGTTCTTTAAAGATTGGGTAGAGTTTTGTTCATCCTTGGTAACATTAAAGAAGCAACATATTTTCTTATTGGAAGCAAACCATTCATAAAAATCCTTCTCACACATTTTTAAAAAGCTTTCTACATTATGTGGCATGAGAGGGATGAAACTACTTTTGACTTTAAAGAAATTCTTCAAAGTTTTAGTATCTAATACACTATTATTCTTGAACAAAATTTTCAAAGAGACATTGCGACAAAATAACCTCAAATCAGTTAAAACATCACTCAGAAAACTGGTCTGCGAGGGAATGAAGTTAAGACCTTTGTCCAATAAAGAAAAATCTGACTCAGACAGATCATAGTCAGATATATTACATACTAATGAGTTCAGTTCCTTTGTTTCCTTGTATTTACGTACTTTTCTTCTGATCCTTTTCTTTTCCTCGGTCCTCTGCTGTTCAACCGGCCTCTCCATCCTGGCTGTTGCTTGACCGGGAAAGGTAAAAAACAATTACTAGCAGGGGCTGTATCCTTAGGGTTAGCACCTGCCAGTAGAAATGCTTTGGCTGCCTGTTGATTGGGGGGAGGCGTGCTAATGTCCAGGCCTGCATCATTAGTAAGAATAGAAGCGAAGCTATTAGGCATTGAAGCTGTATTTGCCATTTTATTAATAATAGAAGGAACAGAGGAAATTGAGGTGGCTTCAGTGCTAGTTTTTGCATTTGAAACAGGTGAAAACTTGAGGCATTATTTTGATTTCCAGTATTAGGTGTACTCTGTGTGCGTGCATTCTCAGCTCTAGGCCATAAGAAGACTTGGCCTTGGGCAAAGTCATTGGCATCCCTTACAAGTTTTTTATGCTTGACGTGTTTCAGTCTTTCACTAAACGAATGGACTTGAGTCCATATATTATCCAATCTGTTAATAAAGTACTCTGTCTTGAAGCATTCTGTAATGACTTTATATTGTGAGTCTATTTTGTTCCTTAACTCAACTTCAAGAGGTGAGAAATACTCTAGTAGCAGATTAATATAGCTGAAGCCCAATTGGATGTTCAGATCCTGCCATTTTCTCAATAACAAGGGATGACTATCCCCATAAGAAGGCATACAAAAAACGCGCATGCCTCTAGGCACTATTTTAAAATGTAAACATGCCTCCAAATGCAGTCTCTGCCATGCTAGTCTTTGCAGCTGGTATAAATCATCTTGAAACAATTTACATAGTCTATTGAACTCATTAACATTCTCACCGTTAGGAGTAGTAGGTAAAGCAGTCGCTTGATTTGTCAATTCCAGAGTCAATAAAGGATTCTCTGTGCAATGCTTGAGAGAGTCCCAAGCCGGTAAAACAGTTGTCCTCGTCTCTGGATTAAAATCCAACTCAATATTGTCATGTTCCATGTGTCAAACCTGCTAGCAGCACAACAACAAAGAAAAAGTACAAGAACTGTTGCAGGAAAACAAAGGCTCCCCTTTGAAAAAACTTTGAGAAACTTAGTAGAGCAGAATCCACAGGAGTCACCACACGGAAGGTACAAACTCTTCTTTATTGGAAACAGGAACACAAGCGCTTCCACGTAGATATACTGCGCTTCTTCAGGTGTAAAAAACTATAAAACCAACAAGCTTATATACAAAATGTTTTGGCGCTCAAATCATAAAATCAAACAATAATGAGATAATCACTAACTCATTAAATCTTAAATGGTAAAAATAGTGTTACATGTGGAACTGGAAAAAATGTAACAACAGTGCACTACTGACCAAGTAAAGCATGTTGTGACCCTTTGATGTTAAAACTCAGAGCCATTAAGTCTAGAGTGAGGCATCCTGCCTATTGTTTTAAGGCCAGAGTTAATGGCCAGAATTTGCATGCATAAATATCCTTTACTGCTCTGGCTTCTGCCCAGAGGTGAAGAATGTAAATGTAGTTTCTGTTAGCCTGGGAACCCAAAGAAGTGTGAAGAATGATGTAATGTGACCTAGGAATGTGATTTTAAAAACAGACAGAATCAGAGAGCATTAAGCATTTTTGTCTTGACCAGCCAACTCATCAGCATTGTCTTGCTTTATAGATAAGTTTATCTTAGACTTGTGTTTTCTCTTAGTCTAATCTTTCTAGTTTCTAGCTATTTCTAAGTGTTTTTCTATCATGTCAGAACTGTACTACTGAATTATTTTAAGTATTTCTCGGTGATCTCTGAACTCTTGACTAGCACTGTGTAGTAAAAAGTATTGTCTTGTGTGTTGACAATTTGTTATTAAATATTTTTAAACCCTTTCAACTCTGGGTGTTTTTGTAGAGAAAATTTAAGCTCTTTAGAGTACTTGCATACCTTTGGTAAAATTGTACAAAGCCACTCCAATAGCTTTAGCTCTGGGCTATACTACCAACTGAATAATATTTCACAGTAATAATTGCACACCCTTTTAAAGGCCTTTGAGTTGCTGATAAATATTAGTGGGTGATGGCAACTGGTACTACTGTATAGTCTGGGGAAAAGGGGCACAGTTGGAGAACCTGTGCCAGCCTTCCCCAGGAGTGTCTGTGTGGTTGTATAAACTTTTTTCAAAGTGTGTGTGTGTGTGTGTGTGTGTGTGTGTGTGTGTGTGTGTGTGTGTGTGTGTGTGTGTGTGTGTGTGTGTGTGTGTGTGTGTGTGTGCGCGCGCGTGCGTGTGTATGTGTGCGTGTCAGCTACTTGGGCAGGGACATAAAGCACTGTTTAGACAGAGGTGGTGCTGGAGGTTTTAGGCTGCCCACTAGGCTGAGATCTAGACCCTATAGCTGTGCCAGTGGGGAGTCTTATTGTAGATCTGGAGAGCAAGGGAGCGACCACCCCCAGACTGACTGTGATCTCTGTGTGCTCTTAAGGGAAATTGCACTTTACTGTGTGTATTGGTTTTCCTTTCCTGCTATATGAGACGCCCCCTCACTGGTGTTAGTGGTAAGGAGTGAGGCTCCTTGGGCTAGGGCACGGGTGTCACATATTAATTGTTTGGCAGTGGTGGGATAGCCACACCACATATTAACTGGTTGGCAAATACTAATTGGCTTGTGGTGCTGTGGGGTAAAGTGAACTCCTGTAGCTTGTGTACAGTGAGCTTTAAAGGTCTTTTGTACTCTAAATCAGCCAGACAGCAAATACTCAGAGTTCAAATCATGTTTTATTTATTTTCTTAGCTTAGTTAGTCAGGGTGAGCAGGCAGGATGTCAGCAGAGGAGTATAGAAAGCTGACAAGGAGCCACCTGGTGGAGATGTGCCAGGCTAGGGGACTGGTGCATGGAAATCTGACTAAGACAGACCTGATTGCAGCCTTGGGTACAGCTGCATCAGAAAACAGTAACCAGGAGGACAATCAGACTGGTCGTGGAGATATAATATCCTCGGAGAATGGACAGCCTTTCTGCAGAGGACTTAAAAACCCATCTGGAGCTAAAGAGACTTGAGTTGGAGGTCGGGCATTTGGAGATAGAAGCTGAGGAAAATGACTGGCAGATGAGGCATGAAAGGGAAATGCTGACTCTTCGCCAGAGTCATGGATGTAATGGGAAAGGGAGTAACTGGACCCCAGAAGCACAAAAGGTCAGTAAATTTCTTCTGAAGCTTAAAGAGGGGGATAATTTTGATAGTTTCATTCATATGTTTGAGAGGGTATTCAAACAGTAGAGTGTTGACCAAAGGCTCTGGGTACTGTTCCTGACCCCCTTACTCCATGGTAAAGCTGTAACTGTTTTGTCAAAAATAGTTTCACCACAAACCAAGATGAATAAATAAAATACGACCAACCACAGATTCCAAACAAGAATAAAGCAGGTTTATTACTCTGACGTCTCGGCTGAAAAAGCCTTCAAGGAGTAAATAAGCATCTCAAAAGGGCATGCTTAAATACTTAAAATTATAACAATAAAACAATTAAGCAATTAGATAATTAAATTAACAGTCTCCAGTTCAACTCTTCATTCAACCCATGTGGGTGTAAAGTACCAAACTTAAGAATGTATAATGCTTCTTTAAACAGAAGCAGTTTTTTAAGATTGCTCATATCATATAATGACACATTTATTTTTTCTAAAATAGTGCCTTGCAGCCCTTCATTATTACTATTGTGAAACTGTTGAAAATGTGTTGCAAAAGAACTTTCAAATTTCTGGTTAAAAATATCCCTTGCATGTTCCAGCAATCTGACTTTAAATGCCCTATTTGTTTCACCAATATAAAATAAATTATAGGGGCATTTAAGAGCATACACTACACCTACAGTATCACAAGAAAAAGTATTCCAAGTTTGGAATGAAATATTATTAATACTAGAAAAACTTTGAACTATAAATTTACAAGCTTTACATTTATTACAACAAATGGTACTTGTAGAATATAAACTATCTGGTACATTAATACATGGCAAACAGAATTTACCCTTAACTAAAAAATTATAAATACTTATCCCCCGTCTATATGAAATACCAAGATTGGCATTTAACTAGGAAGAGACATTTTTTAAAGAGCACAGGTATTTCAAATAATATTTTACCTGCCCTATCCCTATGTTACTAAAACATCCATAAGTTGTCACAAAATAGATCATATCATTGTCATTTCTATTTCCAGATTTAGATGGGAATACAGGATGTCTACCATTAATATAATGTCTCATAATTGAGACATTATAGGTTCATAGGTTCATAGGTTCATACTAGGCTATCTGCCCTAGGGCATTTATAAGCCTAGCCAGAATGTGTTTGGCTTTCGCCACCCATTTTAAATTTATTTTGCTATGCCCTTTTTCGAGGTTAGTATACTGTGCCTCTGTCTAACAGTGACACAGAAGTGATACCCGGGGTAAACCTACGATCTCCCATCCACTCATCAAGATTCCTCTTGAATAGAGTCAATGAGGGACCCTGCCTAACCTGGACTGGGATTTTATTCCAGAGTGAAGGGAGCCTCTGGGTTATGAATCTGTCCCTCCAGCATGTCCTATTTATTTCAGTGCTGAGATTCAAGTCTCTCGAGCACGTAGCTCGATGGGATTTGGACTTTCTGAGGTGCAGCATGCCATTAATTCCGGGTTGGACATGGCTTTATACGTCAGGCACAGATCGCCTCTGAACAGGCGATATGCCACTGAGTAGAGCTGGAGTTTCTTTAACCGGGCAGCATATGGCATCTGTTTGAGCCCTTTGATCCTCTTGGTGAGGTACTTTTGGGGTCTTTCCAGTTGCTACAGGTGTCTGGTAAGGTACATCCCAAAAGTGGCATTGTACTCAATTATGGGCCTGATGAGGGATGAGTAAAGAGGCACGATGACCTCCCCTGATCTAGATGTGAATCCCTTCATGATTAGGTGGGCTATATAAAATGTTTTTCTAACCACTTTGGCCACGTGGTTGTCAAATGAGAGATTGCTATCAACTTGGGTCCCCAGGTCCCTAATTACTTCTTCTGTACTTAATGGATTACCACCTATGTGGTAATTTGTGGGCACTTTGTTTTTGCCAAAGGGGATGACTACACACTTTTTGGAATTTAGCTTGAGGCCATGGCTCTGGCACCAGTTGTCTGTTTCTATGAGGCCTTTTGGAGGATGCTTGTGTCGGCTGGAGAGTCGATTATGGTGCCCAGTTTGCAGTCATCTGTGAACTTGGTCAGCCACAGTCCTTCCGTGTTGGCCTGTACCTCCGAGAAATATATACCGAACAAGAGAGGTCCCAGGACTGAGCCTTGTGGGACACCACTTGTAACTGGTTTGGAGTCTGACATGGCTCCAGCAATTCTAACCATGTGGGTTCTGTCCTTGAGCCAGTTTGCAATCCATCTAGTGACATAGGGGTTTATATTTAAGCTGGTGAGCTTATCTATAATGCCCGAGTGGGGTATTGTATCGAAGGCTTTTGCAAGGTCCAGGTAGGCTGTGTGGACCACCTTCCCCTCATCAATGGCCTTGGTGACTGTTTCAAAGAAATCAACCAGGTTTAAGAGGCAGGATCTGCTCTTAATAAAGCCGAACTGGGTAGGATCCAGTCTCTGTAGGTCCCCAATATCTTTATTTATGAGGTCCATGATGATCCTTTCCATAGCTTTGCAGACCAAGCTAGTCAGGCCTATGGGGCGATAGTTTCCAGGATCGTTGAGGCACCACCTTTATGGAGAGGGACCACTGTTGCTGTACGCCACTCTTTGGGCACATATCCTGTAGTAAGGCTGAGACTGAACAGTAGTTTTATGTTTGGGTTTAGCTCTTCTTGGAGTTCATGTAGGACGCAGCCTGGGACACCGTCTGGTCCCATTGATGCTGTGTTGTTTGCTTTGGAGAGGGCGGCTCTTACCTGAGCATCTGAGATGTCAGGGGGGCAGCACTCTGCTGGGATAGATATTTGCCCTTTTGGTGGGGAGGGGGGGGGAGACATTTGCGCTGAACCTGTCAGCTAGGATGTTGGCAATGTCTGTGGGTTCAGTGTATTTTTTGTCATTTTGGACGAATTCTGAGCATATCTGGGAATTACCACCCAGGTTCCTAACATAACTAAAGAAAGCCTTGTGATTGTCCTTGGTGTCCTGTGCAATTTTTCTCTCGAAGCTGGCCTTAGACAATTTTAAGAGTGCCCATAGTTTTTTGCTAATACTGATCAGTGATGCCTTCCCTTTTTGGGATTTTGCTCTATCATTTAGTAGCTTCCTCCTTCTATTGTATAGTTTGTTTATGGCTGGGGTCCACCAGACAGGACGTCTGCCTTTGGAGGATTGGGTCTTGGTTTTATTTGGGATCGCATGATCCATCCATTCTGAAGGTGTTCATAGAATGCATTTAAAAAGGATTCTGCGGTCTGGGCCATATTTTTCACAGGCCCGGGGGCTTTGAAGGATTCCACCTTGGTTTTGAGGAGTGTGAAATTTGCTTTAGAGAAGTTTTTCACTGTGGTTTTATGGGCAGGGGATGGGGTCAGGATGTGAATATCCAGTGAGATTAGTTTATGGTCTGATCTTACCAGTGAGGTATACACTTCTGGTCTGGAGCATAGAGTCCCCATGTTGGTGATGATCAGGTCCAGTATGTTTTCCCCTCTTGTGGGAGTGGTAACAAGTTGTTCCATAGCATTTGAGTTTATAAATTCTAGGAACCTTTGGGCTAGGGTGTTGGAGCTAGAGTAATGCTCCCAGTCTATGTTTGGGTAGTTGAAGTCACTCAATATAATGGTGTTTGGAGAGACCTTCATATTTTCCAGTGTTCTCAGGAAGGCTGAGTGGGGTTTCTGGGTTTGGGAGGGAGTTTTACCCACTGTTAGTTGCACATGGATAGTCTCTGATGCTTCGTGCTTTGCCACCAACCTGGAGGTGTGGGTATATTTGATGAATATCGATACTCCCCCTCCTTTTGTGGTTCGGTCCAAGTTTTGGGGCCGAAAAGCATGGTATGAGGTATAACCTGGTAGTGCTGGGGTGCTCTTGGGAGCCTTGAACCAGGTTTCTGTTACTGCACAGATATCGATGTTCTCCATGCTAAGGAGAGTTTCGAGTGCGTGCATCTTGAGGTTTAGACTTCTGTTGTTGAGTAGCATTACTCTTAGTTTCTTATCCCTTATGATACCTATGGAGGTGGGTTTGTCTTTTGAGCCTTGCCTACAAAAGGCACTATGGGGGTAGCAAGAGCCTTTGCCAATATCCAAAAGCCCAGGGGTGACAGGTGCAAGCCGTCCCTAGCGAAGCATTGTGGCTTGTCGAGCATATCATCCCAAGCTGACAGGCATTGGATCCCCTTTGAATGACACCAGTACTTAAGCCAATTGTTGAACTTGATCATCTTGTCTTCATATTGTGGCATCATTCTTGGTGAAGGTAAGATGCTACTCAAGGTCAGGGTCATACCGGCCTGGGCTACATGCTCAGAGAGCTCCTTTATGTCTCTTTTCATGTAGTCCAGGGAGGTACGTCTCAGGTCATTCACACCAGCATGGACAATGACTGAGTCATATTTGTACTTGCCTTGGAGAGACCTGAGTGCTTGTGTTATGTGGCAGATCCTAGCGCCCGACAGGCTGCTCACCATGACCCTCTCCTTGTTCAGCCTGGTGAGCGGGACGTCAGTGTGCCTGATGATAGAGTCACCTATTACAAGTGTATCAGGTGTGTTGTTTAGTCTTAAGAGCTGTGACTGTTCGGCACACTGGCTTTGTGAGATATGTGTTGCACGTGTTTTGTTTTGGGGTAGCGGTTGCTTGGGTGTCTGCTTTGGAGGTCTCTGCTGCTTAGGCAGATCTTTATTTAGACCCTCCGAGTATGCTTTTGTGTGATTATGTGTTTGGTTTGTTGTCGTGGTAGGTCTATGTGAGACTGGAATTATAGCGAGTGTGGTTTCCTTCTCCTCCTGACTGGTTATGCCAGTACTGAGTTGAGAGAGCTTAGCCTCCAGTTTGGCTATATGGTTGCATCTCTCACATGTGTTGGAATTTGTTGGGAGGAGGAGAGGGTTGTCTGTGTACATGAGGCAGTTATAACATTGCCTCAAGATTCCCAGATTCATCAGCTGGACCGGAGAGGAGATTGACAACTGACCTTTGGACATGCTAGAATAATATTGGGAATTCCTTAATAATTGAAAACAAGGGCCAGTGGGGAGTGAGGGTGTAGTGCTTTTAATTTTTAGTGCTGACTTATATAATTGCTTTAGTGAGCAAGTGCCAGGTAACTTAAGTGCAATGTGTTACAGGTAACTTAAATGCAAAAACGACAAACAGTAACTTTCTTTCAAGTGAAACAAGGAAATAAGTACAGTAAGCAATGCAGATATCACTAGTGATCCACAGAAGCGCTGAGAAGCCGTGTATTAGGTGGAATTAGCATTCCAGGAAAATAACAAGCAAACAAACAACAGGCATATAAACAAAGCTAGATTCAGCAGGCCTGGATCTAGTCTATGCTACAGCAAACAAGGTGTACCAATTTCAGTAAGATATAGTTCAAATATTCAGGCACTATAAACCTTTAACCAGAAATTCCCAGCTCAGAAGGGCAGAGTCCAGCCTCTTCTCCCACAAGAGTGCAGACCACGAAGCTTCTTAATGTAAAATAACTGGCCTGAAGCCCAAGTGCTTAAACTAGAACTAATACACTTTAAGAATAACAGACACTGGGGCTCTCAATCAGCTGTTTTCCAATAAGCTATGGCTATAGCCTCTATTCCCAAACATTTTAACAGTTGTTCTTAATTCCCGTCTAAAATCTTTGATATTATTACATAATCTAGAGATCCTAAGCATTTCACCAAATGGAAGTGATGCAATAGTATGGGGAGGATGACAACTGTCACCATGAACATACTGAGTGCCACAATCAAATTTTCTATGTACAGAGGTAGAAAATTCTGTGCCATATTTGATATTAACCACATCCAAAAAAGGAATGCTCGTACCTAGTTTAAGACCATCAAATTGTAGGCCAAACCTATTATTATGCAACATTTCAACAAAATAAGATACCTTTTCTGAACCACCTTCAGCTATAAAGATTAAATCATCAATGTATCGGAAATACCTGATAACATGGTCACAGAAAAATGTGTTTCTATATATATATATATATATATATATATATATATATATATATATATATATATATATATATATATATATATATATATATTCACTTTCAAAAAGATCCATACATAAATTGGCATACATGGGGGCAAAAGCAGCCCCCATAGCTGTGCCTCTTTTCTGTCTATATAGGTCATTATTAAATTCAAAAAAATTGTGAGCAAGACAAAAGTAAACCGATTCAACTATATATTCAGTTACTGGTGAACTACCCAAGAAAAATCTTAAAGCTTCCAAGCCAAAGTTGTGGGTGAGATTTGTATAAAGACTTTTAACATCAATAGTAAAAAAATACATATTATCATTCCATTTGACATCACTTATTTTAGCCAAAAAGTCAAATACATCACGTATATAAGATGGCAAAGCAAACACTGCAGGAGTTAAATAGCTATACAAAAATGAGCCCAACTTGTGAGTAAAATACAACCTGAAACTATAGGTCTCCCAGGTGGGTTAACTAAATTTTTATGTATTTTGGGGAGACAATAAAAATGGGCCATTCTACATCCATCTTGTTTAAACTTCTTTTTGACATCAACATCAGAAAAATATCCCAGCCTATTGCCTTTCTGTAATAAATCGCTATATTCAACTAAAGCTTGTTGATATATCGATAAATCAATCTTATCATATGTTTCTTTATCCTCTAAATGCTTCATACACGTCTAAATAATGAGCATAATGCATAATAACCAATAATAATGCATAATAACCAACTTATTACCCTTATCTGAGGGTTTAAAGACAATCTCCCTAAGAGCTTCCCATTCCATAGCAGTTAAGTTGTAACTAACAAGATGTTTATTCCTGTTAAAATTGGATAGCGCATCTTCTATCCCAAAATTTAACATGTTAGAACAGTGAACAACTTCTTCATTCAGGAAAGGTGGTAAAAAAAATTAACTAACTGCACAGACATTATATGTGTCTAATTTACATTAGGCAAACTGTCAGAATGACAAGTCTCTAAAGCAAATTTCACACTCCTCAAAACCGAGGTGGAATCCTTCAAAGCCCCCAGGCCTGTGGAAAATACGGCCCAGACCGCAGAATCCTTTATAAACGCATTCTATGAACACCTTCAGGAATGCATGGATCATGCAATCCCAAACAAAACCAAGACCCATTCCTCCAAAGGCAGGCGTCCTGTCTGGTTGACTCCAGCCATAAACAAACTATACAATAGAAGGAGGAAGCTACTACATGACAGAGCAAAATCCCAAAAAGGGAAGGCATCTCTGATCAGTATTAGCAAAAACCTAAGGGCACTCATAAAATCGTCTAAGGCCAGCTTCCAGAGAAAAATTGCACAGGACACTAAGGATAATCACAAGGCTTTCTTTAGTTATGTTAGGAACCTGGGTGGGAATTCCCAGATATGCTCAGAATTAGTCCAAAATGACAAAAAATACACCGAACCCACAGACATTGCCAACATCCTAGCTGACAGGTTCAGCGCAAACTCCCCCCCCCAACAAAAGGGCAAATATCTATCCCAGCAGAGTACTGCTCCCCTGACATCTCAGATGCTCAGGTAAGAGCCGCCCTCTCCAAAGCAAAAAACACAGCATCAATGGGACCAGACCGTGTCCCGGGCTGCGTCTTACATGAACTCCAAGAAGAGCTAAACCCAAACATAAAACTACTGTTCAAGCTCAGCCTTACTACAGGATATGTACCCAAAGAGTGGCGTACAGCAACAGTGGTCCCTCTCCATAAAGGTGGTGCCTCAACGGATCCTGGAAACTATCGCCCCATAAGCCTGACTAGCTTGGTCTGCAAAGCTATGGAAAGGATTATCATGGACCTCATAAATAAAGATATTGGGGACCTACAGACACTGGATCCTACCCAGTTCGGCTTTGTTAAGGGCAGATCCTGCCTCTTAAACCTGGTCAATTTCTTTGAAACAGTCACCAAGGCCATTAACGAGGGGAAGGAGGTCCACACAGCCTACCTGGACCTCGCAAAAGCCTTCGATACAATACCCCACTCGGGCATTATAGATAAGCTCACCAGCTTAAATATAAACCCTTATGTCACTAGATGGGTTGCAAACTGGCTCAAGGACAGGACCCACATGGTTAGAATTGCTGGAGCCATGTCAGACTCCAAGCAGTTACAAGTGGCATCCCACAAGGCTCAGTCCTGGGACCTCTCTTGTTCGGTATATATTTCTCGGAGGTACAGGCCAACACAGAAGGACTGTGGCTGACCAAGTTCGCAGATGACTGCAAACTGGGTGCCATAATCGACTCTCCAGCCGACACAAGCATCCTACAAAAGAGCCTCATAGAAACAGACAACTGGTGCCAGAGCCATGGCCTCAAGCTAAATGCCAAAAAGTGTATAGTCATCCCCTTTGGCAAAAACAACGTGCCCACAAATTACCACATAGGTGGTAATCCATTAAATGCAGAAGAAGTAATTAGGGACCTGGGGACCCAAGTTGATAGCAATCTCTCATTTGACAACCACATGGCCAAAGTGGTTAGAAAAACATTTTATATAGCCCACCTAATCATGAAGGGATTCACATCTAGATCAGGGGAGGTCATCATGCCTCTTTACTCATCCCTCATCAGGCCCATAATTGAGTACAATGCCCCTTTTGGGATGTACCTTACCAGACACCTGCAGCAACTGGAAAGACGCCAAAAGTACCTCACCAAGAGGATCAAAGGGCTCAAATAGATGCCATATGCTGCCCGGTTAAAGAAACTCCAGCTCTACTCAGTGGCATACCACCTGCTCAGAGGCAATCTGTGCCTGATGTATAAAGCCATGTCCAACCTGGAATTAATGGACATACTGCACCTCAGAAAATCCAAATCCCATTGAGCTACACGCTCGAGAGACTTGAACCTCAGCACTGAAATAAATAGGGCATGCTGGAGGGACAGATTCATAACCCAGTCCAGGTTAGGCAGAGTCCCTCATTGACTCTCTTCAAGAGGAATCTTGATGAGTAGATGGGAGATCGTAGGTTTACCCCGGGTATCACTTCTGTGTCACTGTTAGACAAAGGCACAGTATACTAACCTCGAAAAAGGGCATAGCAAAATTAATTTAAAATGGGTGGCGAAAGCCAAACACACTCTGGCTAGGCTTATAAATGCCCTAGGGCAGATAGCCTAGTATGAACCTATGAACCTATAAAAGGTTTCACACTAAATATTCATACTTTCATCATTATTAATAAAGTCAGTTTCTAAATGAGAGTCTTTGAAAAAATACTTCAGATGTAACTTCCTTCTAAATTTAAATACATCACATTTAATGTCATAGTTTCTGGGAAGCACTGTAGTAATAAACTTTAAACCACGATTTAAAATGTGCCATTTCACAGTCAGTAAAAACATGTCCAGATAGATTAATGATATAGCTGTCTTGGGAGGGTAAAAAATGATCTTTTACCTCTTTTGTATCCCCTCTAGGGATAAAAGTCCCTTTGAAAATGTTCCTGTTGTTCACAAGTCCATTTTGTACCCTGCCTACCTCCCCTATAGATGTTGTTGACATTCCGAAAAGTTTGCTGAAAACGTTCCATTTGTTGTGCAGGGGGTAAGACAGGGTATTCATCTTGAATATCCAACTCTTCTTCTCCCGATGTGAAATGACCATCTGAGAATGAGGAATTATACAAATGCAGGCCATCTCCCTGTCTTTGAAATCTCACATGCTGTCGAGCTTTCTTCCGATTGGCTCTGGAAAGAAACGCCTTCCCATTCTCGTAGTCACAGAGGTCTCAGATTAGTTTGCGTTTTTTCTATCTACCAATTCTGTTTCATAATTCTTAAGTTTGACATTGATATCATTTAAAAAAGCATCAAGAACATGTGCATATGTCTCTGTAGAGATAGTACTGCAAACTTTTTTAATTTGGTCCTTCAGCTCAAGTTGTTTTACCCTGTCTCGATCTAACAGGATATTCACCCATTCCAGCATACACCTATGGGCTGCTGCTACCCAGTGTTTATGAAATTGCACATCGGCAGCATTCTGTAAGTCAAAGGGCAGAGTTGGATCTTTAAAAACTCTCAGCCCTCTAGGTGTAATGTCTAGATCTATGTAATTTTGCAGTCCGGACATATTGAAGAAAGTAGATGTCTCTTTCCAAATAAACTTTTCTAACTCATCAAAAAGAGACGTACTTTCTTCTGGCATAGTTGTCAGTAGTTTTCTTCCAACTGTATCAAACGGATTTTGGCAACATTTGTTCCTATCCTGCTTCCATTTGTCCCATGTATTAGTAGCTGTGGAGCCATTCACAGCCCCATGGTTAACATGTAAGTTATGGTCAGGAGCCGAATTAAGGAAATTATCCAAGGATAACTGGGAGCCATCACCAATAGTCTCTCGAAGTACACAAGGCAAGTTGAAGTGAGGATCTGTGGTCATAAAAACAAGATAGTTTCACCACAAACCAAGATGAATAAATAAAATATGACCAATCACAGATTCCAAACAAGAATAAAGTAGGTTTATTACTCTGACATCTCGGCTGAAAAGGCCTTCAAGGAGTAAAGAAGCATCTCAAAAGGGCATGCTTAAATACTTAAAATTATAACAATAAAACAATTAAGCAATTAGATAATTAAATTAACAGTCTCCAGTTCAACTCTTCATTCAACTAATGTGGGTGTAAAGTACCAAACTTAAGAATGTATAATGCTTCTTTAAACAGTAGCAGTTTTTAAGATTGCTCATATCATATAATGACACATTTATTTTTTCTAAAATAGTGCCTTGCAGCCCTTCATTATTACTATTGTGAAACTGTTGAAAATGTGTTGCAATAAAACTTTCAAATTTCTTGTTAAAAATATCCCTTGCATGTCCTAGCAATCTGACTTTAAATGCCCTCTTTGTTTCACCAATATAAAATAAATTACAGTGGCATTTAAGAGCATACACTACACCTACAGTATCACAAGAAAAAATATTCCAAGTTTGGAATGAAATATAATTAATACTAGAAAAAACTTTGAACTATAAATTTACAAGCTTTACATTTATTACAACAAATGGTACCTGAAGAATATAAACTATCTGGTACATTAATACATGGCAAACAGAATTTACCCTTGACTAAAAAATTATAAATACTTCTCCCCCGTCTATATGAAATACCAAGATTGGCATTTAACCAGGAAGAGACATTTTTTAAAGAGCACAGGTATTTCCAATAATATTTTACCTGCTCTATCACTGTGTTACTAAAACATCCATAAGTTGTCACAAAATAGATCATATCATTGTCATTTCTATTTCCAGATTTAGATGGGAATACATGAAGTCTACCATTAATATAATGTCTCATAATTGAGACATTACACAATTTATTCCAGCTCTTTTCCAATAAGCTATGGATATAGCCTCTATTCCCAAACATTTTAACAGTTGTTCTTAATTCCCATCTAAAATCTCTGATATTATTACATAATCTAGAGATCCTAAGCATGTCACCAAATGGAAGTGATGCAATAGTATGGGGAGGATAGTAACTGTCACCATGAACATACTGAGTGTCACAATCAAATTTATATGTACAGAGGTAGAAAATTCAGTGCCATATTTGATATTAACCACCACATCCTAAAAAGGAATACTCGTACCTAGTTTAAGACCATCAAATTGTAGGCCAAACCTATTATTATGCAACATTTCAACAAAATAAGATACCTTTTCTGAACCACCTTCAGCTATAAAGATTAAATCATCAATGTATCGTAAATACCTGATAACATGGTCACAGAAAAATGTGTTTCTATATATATATTCACTCTCAAAAAGACCCATACATAAATTGGCATACATGGGGGCAAAAGCAGCCCCCATAGCTGTGCCTTTTTTCTGTCTATACAGGTCATTATTAAATTAAAAAAAATTGTGAGTAAGACAAAAGTAAACCAATTCAACTATATATTCTGTTACTGGTGAACTACCCAAGAAAAATCTTAAAGCTTCCAAGCCAAAGTTGTGGCTGAGATATGTATAAAGACTTTTAACATCAATAGTAAAAAAATACATATTATCATTCCATTTGACATCACTTATTTTAGCCAAAAAGTCAAATACATCGCGTATATAAGATGACAAAGCAAACACTGCAGGAGCTAAATAGCTATGCAAAAATGAGCCCAACTTGTGAGTAAAATACTCAAAACTTTGTTTTGTCAAAAATGTCTGACGTTGCATGTTTTGATTATACTGCTGTTAAAAATCACTTGTTAGAATTGTTTAAGCTAACATCTGAAACATATAGGAAAACGTTTCGTGAGCAAAGAATCAAGTCAGATGAAAGTGTGTGTGAATATGTTGTTGAACTGAGCACTTATTTCCATAGGTGGGGGAGTGGATGTCAGGTCACTACTTTTGAAGGGCTGGCAGTCCTTTTGGTGAGGGAACAAGCCCTTAGCACTTTGCCTGAGGACACGAGTATCTGGTTAGCTGATAGACAATGTTCTACTTCAGATGAGTTGGTTGAAAAAGGGAGACCTATACCTGGCAAGCAGGGCAGTCCTGCACAGGAAAAGGACCCCCAGTACTGCTCATGGGTCTAAAGGAACCCATGGTGGGCAGCACAGACTGCCCCAACAGAATCTGCCAGTAGCAGGGGAAGCCACTAGTCCAGGTACATGTCCAGAAGCTAGGGTTAAATGTTTTGAATGCAACCAGTGGGGCCATGTGGCATACAGGTGTCCAGAGACGCAAGGTGGGGAAAAAAAGGTGAGGGAGCCAATATGTGGGAAAGACAAAATGCCAATAGTAGGTTGTCTTGAGACAACAGGGGTACCAAACTACCATCCTGCAGATGTCCTGATAGGTAATGATTTTGACAGTGCAGTACCCTGTGCTTGTGCAGTTACATGCAGTCAGGCTTGGAGACAAGCAGGTAAGTCTGGTAGCCTGGGGGAGAACCAGACAGACTGCATACTTGCAGCCAGAACTGGTGAGGTGGTTACTTCAGGGAGGGAGCTACCCTGTAGCAGTGAGACTGAAGGTGAGACACAGCTGCTTGGGGGTACTGATGGTCCCTTGGACAGAGTGACTGCAAAGGCAGAGGTGAGTAGTAGTACCCAGGCTGACAGTGAGGCACCACTGTCCGAGGATGCCAGACTTCCTGTGGAAGGGGAGCTGGGAAGAGTTATAAGGAGAGAGTTGAGACAGGCTCAGCTCCCAGACCCTACATTGCAAGGCCTGAGACAGATAGCTAGGGAGGCACCTGATTCTCAAGGAAAGGGGGAATCTGTATACTGGGACAAAGGATTACTATACAGAGAGTGGACCCCTGAGGGAGGGATAGAAGGTAAGAGAGTACAGCAATTGGTAGTGCCTAGAGCCTACCGTCTGGTGCTTCTAGCCATAGCCCATGATATTCCCTTTGCAGGTCATATGGGCATAAAATGTATAAAGAGGCATATTATGCAGAACTTCTATTGGCCTGGAATTTCCAGAGATGTAACAGGGTACTGCGGGACCTGTGAGCAGTGCCAAAAGGTAGGCAAGGTAGGAGACAAAGTGAGAGCTCCTTTGATGCCTTTGCCTGTGACTGAGGAGCCATTTCAGAGAGTAGCTATGGATACTGTGGGTCTTCTGAGTACCCCAAGTTCCACAGGGAAAAAGTATATCCTAGTGGTAGTGGATTATGCTACATGATACCCCGAAGCAGTGGCGTTGTCCTCCATTGAGGCAGAGAAGGTGGCAAATGCTTTGTTAGAGATTTTCAGCAGGGTAGGTTTCCCAAAAGAAATACTGACTGACAGAGGTGCCAATTTCATGTCAGACCTGGCTGGCTTGTCTGTGGAAGTTATGTGGGATACTTCATCATGTACTTCACATGAAGACCACCCCCTACCATCCCCAGACTAATGGTCTTGTTGAGAGGTTAAACTCTACAATCAAATCAATGCTACAGGCATTTGCAGATCAGTTTATGAGGGAGTGGGACAAATATTTTCCCCATCTGTTGTTTGCTTACAGAAAGGTTCCCCAGGAATCTACAGGTTTTTCAACCTTTGAGTTGCTGTATGGGTATAAGGTGAGAGGACCTCTAGATTTAATTTGAGATGAGGGGGAAGGTGAGTGCGATTCTTGCAAGTAGTCTGTTGTGGCATACGTCCTAAACCTCAGGACAAGGCTCAGGGAACTCATGGGCTTGGCCCAGAAGAACCTGGCAGAAATCCAACAATGGAAAAAGGTGTGGTATGACATGAATGCTCAAGCTAGGGAGTATGCTGTGGGGCAGCAGGTAATGGTTCTCATTCCTGTCAGACAAACAAGCTGCAAGCAGCTTGAGAGGGACCCTACAACATGGTAAGAAAGGTAAGTGATGTTAACCACATGGTAGAACTGCTAGTCAGAAGGCAGGGGCACAAATTGTACCATGTTAACATGATGAAACCTTACCATGATAGGGAGGCCCTTGTGCTGAACATTTGCAGTGGATTGCAGGAGAAGTCTGAGGGAGATCTGGGGACTGATCTCCTCAGTGAGGCTCGGACTGACACCTCAGTGGAAGGGGTAGCAATGTCCCAGCAGCTACCTCCTACCCAGGTTCGAGAAATCCAAGCCAATTTTCTTGGGTGGCAAAAGCCAGGGTACCATTTGGCTAGGCTTATATAGGCCCTAGGGCCAATAGCCTAGTACCTACCTATGAACCTATGTTGCATGAATTTGGGGACATGTTCACTGAAAAACCAGGGTGCACTCACCTGGGGCAGCACCAGGTGGATACAGGACCCAAAAGGTGTATTAGCCAGGCCCCTTATAGAGTGACTGAGAGAGTCAAACAGACTCTGAGGGAAGAGGTACAGGAGATGTTGGAACTAGGGGGTGATTCAAGAGTCCAACAGACCCTGGGCCTCCCCAGTGGTGCTGGTGCCAAAGAAGGATGGCAGCACCAGGTTCGGTGTGGACCACAGGAAATTAAATAGTCACACCGAGTCAGATGCTTATCCCATGCCTAAGACAGATGAGGCCCTAGAGCAGCTGAGTGGTGCTAAGTATCTTACAACCAAAATCAACTAAGGCCAATTTTGAGAGAAAAATTGCCATGGATTCAAAGGACAATCATAAGGCCTTTTTCAGCTATGTTAGGAACCTGGGTGGAAACTCCCAGATATGCTCAGAATTAGTCCAAAATGATACAAAAATCACTGAACCCACAGACATTGCCAACATACTGGCAGACAGGTTCAGTGCAAACTTCACCCCCTCTCCCTAAAGGAGAGATAACTATCCCAGCCGAGTGTAGCCTCCCGGACATCTCAAATGCGCAAGTGAAAGCTGCTCTCTCTAAAGCTAAAAACACAGCATCAATGGGACCGGATGGTGTCCCCGGCTGTGTGCTACACAAGCTAAATGAGGAATTAAACCCGCACATAAGGCAGCTGTTTAATCTCAGCCTTACCACAGGATACGTGCCCAAGGAGTGGCGGCAACTGTGGTCCCACTTCACAAAGGCAGTGCCTCTACGGACCCTGGTAATTACCGCCCCATAAGCTCAACAAGTCTAGTCTGCAAAGCTATGGAGAGGATCATAATGGAGCTCATAAACAAAGATATAGGGACTTGCAGACATTGGACCCGACCCAGTTTGGCTTTGTCAAGGGAAGATCATGCCTTTTGAACTTGGTTGACTTCTTGAAACAGTCACCAAGGCCATTGATGAGGAAAGGCAGTCCATACAGCCTACCTTGACCTTGCAAAGGCTTGACACAATACCCCACTCGGGTATTGTAGAAAACTTACCAGCTTAAATGTAAACCCATATGTCACAAGATGGGTTGCAAACTGGCTTAAGGACAGAACCCACAGGGTTAGAGTTGCTGGCTGTATCAGACTCCAAGCCGGTCACAAGTGGTGTCCCACAGGCTCGGTCCTTGGCCCCTATTGTTTGGCATCTACTTCTCAGAAGTACAGGCCAACATGGGAGGACTTTGGCTGACAAAGTTTGCAGACGACTGCAAACTGGGCCATACTGGAAAGTGCATCGGACACGGATATCCTTCAGAAGGGACTCACGGAAACAAATAGCTGGTGCCAGAGCCATGGCCTGAAGTTAAACGCCAAAAATGTATAGTCATACCCTTTGGGAAAAACAAGGTAACCCCAAGCTACCATATAGGTGGCAATCCACTAAGCACAGAAGAGGTTATCAGGGACCTGGGGACCCAGGTTGACAGTGGCCTTTCTTTTGACACTCACATTGCTAAAGTGGTTAGAAAGACCTTCTACATTGCCCACCTGATCATGAAGGGATTCACATCCAGATCTAGTGAGGTCATTGTTCCCTGTACACTTCACTTATCAGACCAATGATCGAGTACAATGCCCCATTCGGGATGTATCTCACCCGACATCTGCAGCAATTGGAGAGACCCCAAAAGTTCCTCACCAAAAGGATAAAGGGACTCCAAAATCTGTCATATGCTGCCAGATTGAAGAAACTCCAGCTCTATTCAGTCGCACCGTCTGCTCAGAGGTGACATGTGCCTGACATACAAGGCCATGTCCAACCCGGAATTAATGGACATGCTCCACCTCAAAAAATCCAAATCCACCAAAACCACTAGAGCAAGTGACTTAAACCTTAGCACGGATATAAATAGGACGTGCTGGAGGGATAGATTTATCACTCAGAGACTCCCTATGCTGTGGAATAAAATCCCGGTCCATGTGAGGCAGAGCACCTCTCTGACTCTGTTCAAGAGAAATCTAGACCTGTGGATGGGAGATCGTAGGTTTACCCCAGGAATCATCTCTGTGTCACTGCTGGACAGAGGCACAACAAACTAATGGGCACAGTATTTTTTCATATAAGGGGTGGCGTAAGCCACAATAATTTGGGCTAGGCTTATAAATGCCTTAGGGCAGATAGCCTAGTATAAACCTATGAACCTATGAACCTATAAGGGTTACTGGCAGGTGCCGTTGACTCCCAGTGCTAGAGAGAAGTCAGCCTTTGTGATTCCTTTTGGCTTGTATGAGTTCACAAAGATCCCCTTTGGGATGAAGACTGGCCCATCAACTTTCCAGAGGCTGGTAGATCATATCCTAGCATGAGCAGGAGGGTTTGCCCTTGCTTACCTAGATGATAGTGCCATCTGCAGCCATTCCTGACCAGAGCACCTTCAGCATGTTGGTGAGGTTCTGGGCAGACTACAGAGGGCACGGTTGACCATTAAGCTGAGCAAATGTCAGGTGGGTATGGCAGAGGTCTCCTACCTAGGACATACAGTAGAGAGTGGTAAGATAAGGCCAGAACCTGCCAAAGTGGAAGCCATTCAGGCATGGTCTGCACCTGTTACTAAAAAGCAGGTGAGGGCATTTTTAGGACAGCAGGGTACTACAGAAAGTTCATCCCCAGTTATAGTACCATAGCTGCTCCCCTCACAAACCTGACAAGGAAGAACAGACCAGATAAGTTAGTGTGGACCCCAGCATGTGAGCAGGCTTTCCAGAAGCTTAATGAAGCTTTGGGAGGATCCCCTATGTTAGCCAGTCCAGATTACAGCAAAGAATTTGTTGTGCAGGTGGATGCTTCAAACCATGGGGTGGGGGCTGTACTTAGCCAGATTTCTTCAGAGGGAGAAGAGCACCCAGTGGTTTATCTCAGTCGTAGACTCCAACCCAGGGAGGAATGCTATGTAGCTCTAGAAAAGGAATGTCTAGCCATAGTGTGGGCCCTGCAGACACTTCAGCCTTATCTGCATGGAAGGAAATTCACTGTTATGACAGATCACAACCCCCTAACATGATTAAACAGAGCCAGCCAGCAAAATGCCAAGTTGCTAAGATGGAGCCTGAGGTTGCAAGCATATGATATGTCCGTGCAGCACCGCAGTGGAATTAGCAATGCCAATGCAGATGGGCTTTCAAGACAGGGAACGGGATAAGGTATACTCAGATAGACCTAACTCCCTCAAGCAACAACACTTGAAAAACTAGATTGAGTTCTCCGGGGGGGGGGTGATATGTGAAGACTGGGTGAAAATAGGTGAAGACTGCCAGCCTAGCCAGATAGAATTTTGGAGATAATTCTGTCATCTATAAATATCAATGTAAACCACAGGCTTATTTCTTAAATGGTAAAAATAGTGTTACATGTGGAACTGTAAAAAATGTAACAACAGTGCACTCTACTGACCAAGTAAAGCATGTTGTGACCCTTTGATGTTAAAACTCGGAGCCAGTAAGTCTAGAGTGAGGCATCCTGCCTATTGTTTTAAGGACAGAGTTAATGGCCAGAATTTGCATGCATAAATCTCCTTTATTGCTTGGGTTTCTGCCCAGAGGTGAAGAATGTAGATGTAGTTTCTGTTAGTCTGGGAACCCAGGGAAGTGTGAAGAATGATGTAATGTGATCCAGGAATGTGATTTTAAAAACAGAATCAGAGAGCATTAAGCGTTTTTGTCTTGGCCATCCAACTCATCAGCACTGTCTTGCTCTATATGTAAGTTTAACTTAGACTTGTGTTTTCTCTTAGAAATAGCTAGAAACAAAAAAGATTAGACTAAGTGTTTTTCTGTGATGTCAGAATTGCACTACTGAATTATTTTAAGTATTTCTCAGTGACCTCTGAACTCGACTAGCGCTGTATAGTAAAAAGTATTATCTTGTGTTTTGACCATTTTTTATTAAATATTTTTAAACCCTTTCAACTGTGGCTGTTTTGTAGAGATAATTTAAGCTCTTTTGAGTACTTGCATGCCTTTGGTAAAATTGTACAAAGCCACTCCAATAGCTTTAGCTCTGGGCTATACTACCAATTGGATAATAATATTGCACAGTAATAATTGGACACCCTTTTAAGGGCCTTTGAGTAGCTGATAAATATTAGTGGGTGATGGCAGCTGGTACTACTGTATAGTCTGGGGAAAAGGGGCACAGCTGGAAAACCTGTGCCAGCCTTCCCCAGGAGTGTCTGTGTGGTTGTAGAAACTCTTCTCAAAGTGTGTGTGTGTGTGTGTGTGTGTGTGTGTGTGTGTGTGTGTGTGTGTGTGTGTGTGTGTGTCAGCTGCTTGGGCAGGGACACAAAGCACTGGTTGGACAGAGGGTGCTGGAGGTTTTAGCTTGCCCACTAGGCTGAGATCTGGACCCTATAGCTTTGCCAGTGGGGAGTCTTACTGGGGACCTGGAGAGCAAGGGAGCGACCAGCCCCAGACTGACTGGGATCTCTGTGTGCTCTTAAGGGAAATTGCACTTTACTGTGTGTATTGGTTATCCTTTCCTCTTATATGAGACGCCCCTCACTGGTGTTAGTGGTGAGGATTGAGGCTCCTTGATTGCTGGGCCAGGGCACGGGTGTCACACCAAATATGAACCTATAAAATCTGGACAGTTAAGAGGTATGATCCAGGGTGACGCTCTTGTCACCGTTGCACTTTTACCTTGCCATTAATCCATTAAGCTGTTTGCTTAACAGATTTGGTCATGGCTATAATTTGGCTCCCAGAAAGGAAGACTTTTCTTCTCTTTGTTGATAATTTAAAACTGTGTAGGTCATCAGATGGGAACTGAAAGCACAACTGCAAGTAGTCAAAATTTTTTCAGATGATATAAGAATGTCATTTTGTCTTGATAAATGTGCAAAAGAACCTTTAAAGCAGGAAAGTTGCAGCATCAAGAAAACATCAGTTTGGGACAAGAATGTGATATAAAAACTTGAGCAAGATGAAGTGTATAAATATTTGGGAACTGATGAAGGATCAACAACAAAACATGAACAAATGCGAATAAAACTTAGTAAAGAATATTTTAGAAGACTTAAATTAATTCTGAAAACAGTGTTGACATCTAGGAATAAAATTCAAGCTATAAACCAATTTCCTCTTCCTGTCCTAACTTACAGTTTTGGAGTGATTGACTGGACCCAAAAGCTGTTGGATAGATTAGACAGGAAAACAAGAAGGATGCTTCATGCTCATCAAATGATTTATAAAAATCAGTGCATACCAAGACTATCCCCCGGATTCAGCAAGCCCTGCATGGCGTGCATGATTAGTGTAAGGGATAATGTTGGCAATATGGCAGCCGAGCGATCCACGTACGTGCTCATTTGATGTGCACAAGCGCTCTTGCACTAGTCCTACATGTTCCCAGCCCCTGTATGCAAATTACCCCATTCTCAGGTGAAAACCATGCAAATGAGGTAAATCTGCTATCCAGGAAGCTGGAATAAGGCTGTGCAGGACTAGCGTAATCTGCAGAAATGTACTCAGTTACTAACTGAGTACAGTTCTGCAAAATCCAAAACGGAGACATGACAGCTCCACATAAAAGCTGCATATCATTGAGGAAGCATGCCAATGGCCAAGTATAAGGCCATTGGCATTGCAAACAATACAAAAAGTAAAAAATTAAATGTTTATTTTATTTCTGCCGATCTCGGCTGTTTAAGCATAGGGCAGCAGCATGCAAACGGGATCGGTGGGAAAATAAGAAAATAAACCTAAAACAAGCATTCTAACTAAAATCAGTATTCTGCCATGCAAGTCAAGGCAAAAGACAACCTGGCCAGTGAATAGTGGTTGCTAAGGGAGGAGGCACAGTGTGACACATGTAACTATGCATTAGCAGGCAATCCTATGCAAATGAGGTGAAGGATAGTGAATCCCAGTTTTACCCAGCATGTGAGGCAGGTCCTAACAGTGTAAGAGTATGAATAGCTGAGTGCAAGACTAGGAGGTAGCTGACATTATGTGTGGGTGTGCCAGGCATACTGTAAGCGGATTGGAGCCCTGTGGCTCCTGTTTGCTCTTAGCGGAGCACAGCTAAGCTAGGGGGTGTGTCTAAACCTGCCTAGTACTCTTGACAAAGTGTAAGCAGGTGTGTGCGCCACACACCGGGTTTTACAGGAAAAAAAGAAGATAAACCAGGAAATAGTAGCAGTGTGCACATTTGAGTACTCTGCTTGCACAGCGTGCCCCCGGGCTTAAACAGAAGGGCAATGGGAAGGGAAAACAGTAGTAGGAAGGTAATCAAGGAGTACTAGCTTAGCTGCCAGGTGAAACGTGTCAGAACCAGCCAATTATTTAGGCAGCAGACCAGCCCATCCCAGAACACTACTATAAACTATGCAAACACCTACCCCTCTGTTTTTTCTCACACTCTACACCACCAGTGTAAACAAGTGGAGAACTTTTAACACTCACAACAGCAAAATGTTAGGGGCTGCAATAGCTATCATACAACTTGTGGAAGAGGCTGAGGGTGGTGAGCATATGAATGCTGCCAACCAACCCACAGTGAGGAGATGGAGAAGAGTGTACAGACCCAGGGTAACCTACCAAGGACTACATGAGCTGGAGATAGTGGAGTGCTATAGGGTAGACAGGGACCTCCTACAGCAAATTGTTGAGCTGTGACAGCCACACCTCACACACACGACTAATAGAGGGGAACCCATCCCAGTGGACACCAAGGTATGTGTAGGCCTAAGAATACTAGCTACAGGTACCTTCCAAAGGCCAACTGGGGATATGATGGGGATTTCACAGGCATCACCATCCGGGGTACTCCACTAGTTCCTGGATGCCATGTCAGTGAGCACGTATCTTTCCCCATCACCCTTGAGGCGTTGGCCAGCAATATGCGTCTCTTCCACCAAATAGCAGAATACCCTGAGGTAATGGGTGCAATAGACTGCAATTACATATGCAAAGCACCGCCCGGTGAGCGGGGTGGGGTCTACATCAACTGCAAGGGCTTCCCCTCCATCAACTGCCAGGTCATGTGTGATGCCCAGGGCATAATACTGAATGTGTGTGCTGGCTGCCCTGAAAGTATCATGATTCCCACATCTGGCATCTGGCACAGTTGTACCAGAGATTTGCCAATGGGGACATCCCACATGGTCACCTAGTGGGGGGTGATGGATACGCACTGGAGCCATGGCTGATGACACCCATCTGAAATGCACACACACCCGAAAAAGAACTCTATAATGAGGCACACGGACAAACAAGAATCATAATAGAGCATGTGTTTGGGATGCTCAAGTCATGGTTCCGGTGCCTGGACACATCCGGTGGAACCTTGCAGTACTCACCAACTACATGTACCCAGATTGTTCTTGTATGTGCCATACTACACAATATGATTCTGTGGAAACAGCTGCAGCAGGAACAGCATGGGGCAGGGCCACACAGCCCCCCACCATTGCCAAGGCCTGCACAGGCACAGAGTGACTCAGAGGAGGAACAATCTGAGCCTGCCCCAGTAGGCAGAAGGAAGCCTGCCCAGTATGCCCTGGCAAAGAGGCAATGCATAGAACATACACTGACATGGAAGGGAACCAGGGAATAACACCTCACTCTGACTCTCACATACAGTAAAAGGGATGCCAAACATTACATTACCTGTGCCTAACCATGTGTATGGAGTGTACTATGTGCATCTGACATAAGCAGCCCTGCAGCACCACCCTCAGTACTGGGACACCCACAAGTTAAGTGACTCACACATGCCAGTCAGGGGGGGGGGTCACATACTCAACAAGAGTCACAGCCAGCAGGACAGGTGTAGACAAACAAATGCTGCACTATGGCCTCTGAATGAGGGCTATGGGTAACCTCCCCCCAGGCCTACACAGACAGACTACAGCAGGCCAGACAGTGGGATGTCAGTTTTGAAGGTTAGGAAGTCAGAAACTAATATGTAGGTAATTAAAAGCTAAGAACTGTAGTACACTGGTATGCCTCTAGCCAGCACGATAGGTAAGACTACAGACTGAAATGGAGTACCTGACATGCCAGTACAGTCCTAGCAAATGTGTACAAGTGTCAGGTGTGCCCCCCCATCCTACATAGACATACAGTAACAGTCAGGTGTGCCCCCCCACTCCTGTGTAGAAATGTAGAAATAGTCAGGTGTGCCCTCCCCCATCTAACATAGAAATATAGTAACAATCAGGTGTGCCCTCAATCCTGTGTAAAAATTTAGAAATAGTCAGGTGTCTCCCCCCTCCCCCGTTATGCTGAAATGTAGCAACAGTCAATGCCAAATGATCGCTGGATACCCTGTAGACACAGCATGCTACCTGTCAGTGTACAACACAAAGGTCAGCACTGCAGTACAAAAAAACCTGGACTTGATCCACACATGCAATACAAATGGCCATACTGGGCATGCTCACACACTTAAACACATGAAGGCCAAGTCTGCAAACACCAGTGGACCAGACATATTTGGCAGTTGCAGTTGTTAGTGCAGACACTTATCAGTATGCACCACTCATGCCTTGCACACACAGTGGATAGGAGTACAGACATATATGTTAAGGACAGCACACTATAATAAGCCAAAGGTAGATGGACATAGATGTGTGGAAGAGGTTGACCGTGACAAGGAGCCATCCAGGCCTGTTCAACCCAGCACACAGCCAAAGGGCCCCAAACACATGAGGTGCAGATGTCACTCACTGCAGATACTAGCGACCAGTACCTGTCAGCACCACAGACTATGTGGTGCACATGCCAGCTGTGCAACATGACCGTACAAGGAAGTAGTCATCTAGTAGCTTTATACATGTACCTGTGGTATATGACCCCATGTGTGGCCGCATGTGGCATGTCACCCCTAGATGAATGGGTTATGGTCCATGCACACACCACCCTCCCCATAGCGCTACTATGACAAGCCTGCTGAGGTCATCCAATGTGAAATACACCTTTGGGAAAGTTGTAGCCCAGTAATCTCTGTGGTGCGTCCAATAAATGCGTACTGCTGTAGTGTGATAAACTAGTTAGGTAGGAGGTCAAACCCTAGACTTGGCAACTCTGTGTGTGTGTGTGTGTGTGTGTGTGTGTGTGTGTGTGTGTGTGTGTGTGTGTGTGTGTGTGTGTGTGTGTGTGTGTGTGTGTGTGAGTTCTAACCCCAGACCTGGCAAGTGTGTGTGTTTGTGTACGTGTCTGTCTGTCTGTCTGTGACAGTGTAGAGAGCATTGCTTTTTAGGCTACTCACACTCCTTACAATTCATACACTCAACTTTGGCAAGGATGCTGATGTCACCCACCTAGAAATATACCTGTGGGAAGGTTGTAGCCCAGTAATTTCTGTAGCACGTCCTGTAACTGCGTACTGCTATAATGTGATAAAGTAGTTAGGTGGGAGTTCAAACCCCAAACTTGCCAACTGTGTGTGTTTGTGTGCATGTCTGACTGTGTAGAGAGCAATGCTTTTTAGGGTACGCACACTCCTTACAATTCATATACCCAACTTTGGCAAGGCTGCTGATGTTACCTGCCTAGAAATACACCTCTGGGAAGGTTGTAGCCCCATAATCTCCATAGCGCATCCTGTAACTGCGTACTGCTGTAGTGTGATAAAGTAGTTAGGTAGGAGGTCAAACCCTAGACTTGGCAACTGTGTGTGTGTGTGTGTGTGTGTGTGTGTGTGTGAGTCCATGTGTGCGTTTGTGTGCGTGTCTGTCTGACACTGACTGTGTAGAGATCAATGCTTTTTAAGGTACTCACACTCCTTACAATTCATATACCAACTTTAGCAAGGCTGCAGATGTTACCCACTGAGAAATACACTTCTGGGAAGGTTGTAGCCCAGTAATCTCTGTAGCGTGTCCTGTAACTGTGTACTGCTGTAATGTGAATTAGAACCAGGATAGGGTTTCATCCCCACCCATGGCAGTCCTGGAGGAAGGAGTTCTCCTGCTGTAGTGTGATATAGACCTCTGTTAGGGGTTCTATTCCCACACATGTTGGTTGTGGATGTTTTGTGTGTGTGTCACTGTCTGTGTAGGGAGCAATGCATTTTAGGCTAGTCACACACAGTACATTTCAAATGCCCTACTTTGGCAATCCTGCTGATGTCATTCATTGTGAAATACACTTTTGGGGAAGGAGTACTCTAGTAATCCCCGTGGTGTGCCCTATAACAGCTCCATGCTGTAGTGTGATATAGACCTCTGCTAGGGGTTCTATACCCACAGATGTCGGTTGTGGATATTTTGTGTGTGTGTCACTGTCTGTGTAGGGAGCAATGCATTTTAGGCTAGTCACTCACAGTAAATTTCAACTGCCCTACTTTGGCAATCCTGCTGATGTCAGTCATTGTGAAATACACCTTTGGGGAAGGAATACTCCAGTAATGTCAGTGGCGCGTACTATAACTGCGTAGTGCTGTAGTGTAATAAACTAGTTAGGTAAGGGTTCTACTGCCAGACATGACAGGTGTGTGTGTGTGTGCGTGTGCGCGTGTGCGTGTGTGTGTGTGTGTGTGTGTGTGTGTGTGTGTGTGTGTGTGTGTGTGTGTGTGTGTGTGTGTGTGTGTTTGTAACTCGTATTCTGTGTAGAGGGGTTGTGAGTGTGCGGCCAATGTGCAGAAGGTTTTGCATATTTCTTATATGGTGGCTCTACACTATATCACAATGTTCACCATACAGGGATAACAGATGTGAAATGGCTGAGAGGCTGGGGTGCAAAGACATACCCATACATGTGACATCAAGGCCAGGCAATCACAGTTAGCAACCCCAGTATTACCCAAAGCACACTCTTAACCCATGTCTCATACACACATGCATGCCTAGGCAACAGCCAATATGTGGGTAGTACACTGCATATTGGCCACTGGTAGTAACTATGGAGTGATAGCAGTGGGCTACAGAGGGCATATCACCCTGCCCATCTGTCCAATATGCATGTACATGCAGACAGTGCACCTCCCCAATGGACACCCGCACCAACTGTGGTGCCATCACATGTGACCCACAACGGACATACCATGCCTGACAACATAACCTGCATGGACAGATGCCACTGACACCAGGGAATGCTGTTAGCATGCTCTCAATGTAGGTGGAGAGTAAACCTGCTGGCCATTACCAGTTCCCACCACAGGTGGGCAAGACTGGCACATCTGATGATAATCTGTGTTCACAACATGGGCCAGACACCCCAGGTACAGTTCCACATATCACTGTACATGCATGTGGGAGGTGTGCACATCTCAGACACCGTCCATGTCATGGACTAAGGAACACATACATGGCAAGCCATGCACAGCATTGGCCACACACAATAGTCACCCAGGTGACTGGATGGAGGATACAATACCCAAAATGCAGACACTACAGCCCTGAGCCACAATGCAGACCATCATCATGTGGCCTGATGCCAAGGTACACCCATTGCCTAGCCTTATACAGCCATCTGGCACAGTCGACCACCACACACCCATGCAGACATGCATCCATGCATGTCAGTACTGGCACTCTATGTGTTTGTGTGTGTGTTGTATGGTACACATGTTCACATCCACACTCCCTACAACCCCTATGGGCATACTGCAGCATGCTGTCTGATGTCAGACACCTCCTCATACCCTTTGCCCATACAACCTTCGTATGACCCATGTGGTGCATGTGATACCTGCACAGTGATGTGTTGTGGCAATCCCACTACTGATGAGTTGTACTCCTGGCCCTGCCAAGTGTGTCAATGTGTGTGTCCCTGTGAGTGTGGTTGTGTTGATACTGCCACCTGTTAATGAGGACAGGCACGTGTAAGTCACCTACCGTATAGCTACCGTATCCCTGTTGCAGATGTCACTCACCATCACATATATGTTCTGAGTGCTCCACAACAGGTAATCCATGCGGTGCATTCAATAACTGCATCAAACTGTGATAGCGCTACATAGTTGTCAGGGGTTTGATACCCTGTGCTGGTAGGTGTGTGACACAAACATGCTTCAGTTTTACTCTCCCACCCCTCCCTGACATGTCTTTGCCTCTGTCTGCATCTCCCACCCCCTCTCTGGGGATGTGAAGTCCTACACCTGTTTTGCTTAGGCAGCAGCATGTGTATTTTAAGTGATGCTCATGATTAGCTGATGGCCTCTGCATGAATTGCAGCCCTCCCCTAGCTGATTGCATGTGAAACAGCTGTGGTAACATTCTCATAGCCAATTGCATGGAAACACACTCCAATATCTAGGAACATCATGGTGATGTTGGCCCTTTTCATCCACTGTGAGCAGGAACTAGATCTGTCCTTTGGCAAACAGCATCTCAGGTGGATTGGGGTTTACTTCTAACAACATACACTGTGGAAAGGGCAATAAACAGGAGGGGGATGTGCCTGACCTGACTACAGACTGTAAGTCCTGCTATACTGCATTTGGAGTAATGTTGGTTTAACAGTGTTTGTGTGGATATGGCTGTCATACATGTCTCAATACCTGCCATGTCAGTTCCATGTTTATGAGGAATCCCCATCTGTAGGATCATCTGCAGACTGGGCAGTGTTGTGTCTTTGGTTTCATGTGTTACCCATGGAGCATCTATCTGTGTACTGCAGAAGGTAGTGTGAAGACTGCAGTCTGTGGATGGTGAAAGCCGTGATAGTCACTGACATCATATCCCTCATAGAACATATGTTGCAACAAACCCTGTTACAACACTAAATGTATGCGGTTATCACAGCAGCATGTCAATATTGGCCCTGTGTATGTTCTTCCAGCCACACCTCTGTCAACCCTTGTACATATGTCGTGCATGAAGTGGTGCATGTGTGCTGTACACCATAATTAGTGTCATCATATCTGATAACAAGCCAGTAATATATCCGACTGCTACGCATGTTATGTAGAGTAGGGGTTATATTTCATGACATAACCTGGACATTCTGTGGATGTTTGTACAGTACTGAGGTCTGTGTACTTATGGCGAATGTCGACAGCGTGTGTGTATCGTTAATATGTACTTTAGCCTGTGTACAGACTGTGGTAGATGTAATTGTTCTAGTTCCCCTCCTATCTGAGGTTACATGCCACTCCACTGTATGGTACTGTATTGGTGTACATGTTTGTAGTGCCATACACACATGTGCCCCATACCACAGACAGCCATCAGACCAAACTGTGTAGCAGCCCAGTATATGTAGGCTCAGTCTGAAAGTGGCACATATGAGGATGGTGTAGAAAAGATAGTCCATATACTGTAATATTATGCTAGCTAACCATATGTGGCTGTGGCTGTGTTCACATTGGTTGTGGTTATGCACCTTCACACAGGTGTATCTTACCCTGTGTTGTGACATGCCTGTTGAGCCTGCTTTATATGCAGGTACATGTGCATTCCCCAATAGGAGATGTAGGCCAGTGTTGAGCCAGTCTGCTTGCAGCCTGCACAGTGCATTGCTACATGCCTAGTAGCTTAGTGTATTTACCCAGTGAGATGTCATGTGCAATTACTTGCCAGATGTACAGCTGCTGGGCCTCCCTTAAATGTCATGTATGTCAGACAGAGCAGTGGGATGCTGTGCAGATGTATGTCAATATCTAGCGGGTAGTATGTGGCCATGGCACCCCTGTACCAGTGGTCATTATGTGTCAGGCCAGACAGGGGTATGTGAATGCATAACCTGTGGTGGCAAATGTATACCAGTCGTTAAATATTATACCCATCTACATGGCTGTCTACATCCATATTGTTAGGCATGGTACACATGTTTTGCACTAAGGGCTTATGTGTATAACTCTGGACTGTACAGAGTGTGTCAGACTTTCCACATATATTGGTCAATATATCTGTTGCAGTCCACAGGGGCATTATGTGCTAGCAGCGGTACTGTACAATGATGTCCTTAGGATGTCTGTCAGTAGCCAATGGCACAAATGTTATAAGCAGATGTGACCTCCCACACACACCATGTCTGTGAAGACAATCCCAATGACAGTATCAAGAGTCTACTAGTATACCTGCTATACATACCTGGCATCCCCTTCAACTATGACATTGGGACCATAGGGGCTGGGGTAGGGCTACACTCCATGTCCAGGACATATGGTGGAAATATATGTACATATACTTATCCAGATAGCCATATATATATATATATATATATATATATATATATATATATATATATATATATATATATATATATATATATATATGATTACACATGTGTAGTACTCCCAATTACCACTGTCATGGCAACCACCCACTATAAATCCCTACATCATTTGAGCGTGGTCCCTTTACATTTCCTGTGTGATGGACATCCTTCCTGTGTGTGGCCATCAGTGTTACTGACAGCAGGTAGCAATACCTCTTACTGGAGAACTGGCACACTCAGGGCAGCCACATACTTGTAGGAGGATCAGGAACTACGGACAGACTGCGAGTAGAGTTGTGTTACGCTTTGTATAATACTTATGTTACAGGGTGTGTGTGTACATACTAGTTTACCTTGGAATGCAGTCTGTCTGTATAGCTCTCAACTGTGGGCTTATCCTCTTGCTGGCCAGAGCTATGCCTATCATGTCTTGACTGTCCACCACACAGGTCCTGTGTCAGATATTACACTGACAGTGTGTGTGTTGAGTGCTATCAGTAAATGGCTACATCCATTTCTGTTTCTAACCTCAATTCCCTGACTAAGGGTATGTTGCAGACTATCCTGTGACACCAGCACCTTGCTTAGTGTATGGCAACAGTTGTCCACATATATGCATGTGTTCCAGCCTCTGTCCTCCACCTACATACCAAGCTTTGCACATATGTCATGCTGTCGGTGGTTGTTCTGTAGTGGGCTGTGAGTATATCACACTGCCATTGCTGCCATCAGTCCACTGCTGTTGTATCCCCCAAACATACAGTGGGGCTGGGGCCATATATGTGTGGGCATCACCTACACAATACATGTGTGTGTGCCCTTATGCACTCCAGAGACAAGTGTATGTAACAGTGGTATATGGCCCTGTATTATTGAGTCTGGAGAAGAGCAGCATAAATGACCTAGGCTGTTACAAAATGTGGGGGTATCAGGGGTGAGCTGTCTTAAGGTATCTGGATGCACAGTACCATATACTTCACCTATATTTACATTACTTACATGAATTGGGTTAATGCAAGCTTACTGTCCCCTGCCATACAGACTGTTCTGTTTGTCGGTGTGTTCATGATGGTGTCTGTTATGTCTTGTTATGTAGCAGTTACAACCCATGTGGTCACATTATGTCTTTACCACCTACTGAGTTTGTACAGTGTGTAGACAGAGGCTGCTGAACTATACACCTGCATTACATACTGCTGATTGTTTGGTATTCTGTGGCCCAGTTTGTCTTCACTATTGTACAATTTGAAGGGCTTGGCCTGGACAGCAACAGTTGTGAACCTTTCCAGACTACTGTATTAGTGTAACTGTTTTACAGTTGCATTACTCTGTTTATATGGTTGTCAGTGTCTGAACAGCTATATGACTTGGCATATAGAACTGTAATAGTACACGGTTAAAGGTTTCCATGTCTGCAAACCTGTGTGTGGTGTTTTTCTTATGACCTCTCTGTGGGTATATGTTCCAGGCAATGATTGTCATTTGCACGGGTGGCCCATACAGTGTCCAGTCTTTCAGGGGTTAACTGTAGGCATAGTGGCTGTTCCATATTGTGTGCACCTTCTACTTATGCATCTTACAGTACATATAACTGTGTGTGCATGTGTAGTCACATGTATATATATATATATATATATATATATATATATATATATATATATATATATATATATCTGTATCTGCATATCTGCCTGTGTATCTGTATCCTGGGTATGTTGATGGCTTCCACATATTACATTTCCTATGGGAGGCAGACTGTACTGCATGATATGTTATCAATACCAGCCTGACATCATACAGGTGGGATGTAGTACTGGTAACATCTTGTGACCGTGCTGTGTCAGGTCCTGGCTGTGGGATCTGCAACACTTGGTAATGTATTGCAGAGTGGATATGTTTGGCTGTGGGGGGGGGGGGGTGCCTGTTCATACAAGATGCATAGTGTGTGGGGCCACTCAACCCCATTAACGGTGCATGAGGACATATGTGTGTGTTTGTTAATCTGCCATTGCTATCCACAGAGGTATGGCCATATATACCTATATAGATATGTATATCTGCTAACATATATATAACTATGTCCATATATACATACATGGATCTATATCTGCGTACACATATGCAACTTGCTGTGTATATAGGTTCATAGGTTCATACTAGGCTATCTGCACTAGGGCATTTATAAGCCTAGCCAGAGTGTTTATGGCTTTCACCACCCATATTAAATTAATTTTGCTATGCCCTTTTTCAAGGTTAGTATACTGCGCCTCTGTCTAACAGTGACACAGAAGTGATACCCGGGGTAAACCTACGATCTCCCATCGACTCATCAAGATTCCTCTTGAAGATAGTCAATGAGGGACTCTGCCTAACCTGGACTGGGATTTTATTCCAGAGTGAAGGGAGCCTCTGGGTTATGAATCTGTCCCTCCAGCATGTCCTATTTATTTCAGTGCTGAGGTTCAAGTCCCTCGAGCGCGTAGCTCTATGGGATTTGGATTTTCTGAGGTGCAGCATGTCCATTAATTCTGGGTTGGACGTGGCTTTATACATCAGGCACAGATCGCCTCAGAGCAGGCGGTATGCCACTGAGTAGAGCTGGAGTTTCTTTAACCGGGCAGCATACGGCATCTGTTTGAGCCCCTTGATCCTCTTGGTGAGGTACTTTTGGGGTCTTTCCAGTTGCTGCAGGTGTCTGGTAAGGTACATCCCAAAAGGGGCATTGTACTCAATTATGGGCCTGATGAGGGATGAGTAAAGAGGCACGATAACCTCCCCTGATCTAGATGTGAATCCCTTCATGATTAGGTGGGCTATATAAAATGTTTTTCTAACCACTTTGGCCACGTGGTTGTCAAATGAGAGATTGCTATCAACTTGGGTCCCCAGGTCCCTAATTACTTCTTCTGTACTTAATGGATTACCACCTATGTGGTAATTTGTGGGCACTTTGTTTTTGCCAAAGTGGATGACTATACACTTTTTGGCATTTAGCTTGAGGCCATGGCTCTGGCACCAGTTGTCTGTTTCTATGAGGCCCTTTTGGAGGATGCTTGTGTCAGCTGGAGAGTCTATTATGGTGCCCAGTTTGCAGTCATCTGCGAACTTGGTCAGCCACAGTCCTTCCATGTTGGCCTGTACCTCCGAGAAATATATACCGAACAAGAGAGGTCCCAGGACTGAGCCTTGTGGGATGCCACTTGTAACTGGTGTGGAGTCTGACATGGCTCCAGCTATTCTAACCATGTGGGTTCTGTCCTTGAGCCAGTTTGCAACCCATCTAGTGACATAGGGGTTTATATTTAAGCTGGTGAGCTTATCTATAATGCCCGAGTGGGGTATTGTATCAAAGGCTTTTGCGAGGTCCAGGTAGGCTGTGTGGACCACCTTCCCCTTGTCAATGGCCTTGGTGACTATTTCAAAGAAATTGACCAGGTTCAAGAGGCAGGATCTGCCCTTAACAAAGCCGAAATGGGTAGGATCCAGTGTCTGCAGGTCCCCAATATCTTTATTTATAAGGTCCATGATGATCCTTTCCATAGCTTTGCAGACCAAGCTAGTGAGACTTATGGGGCGATAGTTTCCAGGATCCATTGAGGCACCACCTTTGTGGAGAGGGACCACTGTTGCTGTACGCCACTCTTTGGATACATATCCTGTAGTAAGGCTGAGATTGAACAGTAGTTTTATGTTTGGGTTTAGCTCTTCTTGGAATTCATGTAGGATGCAGCCCGGGACACCGTCTGGTCCCATTGATGCTGTGTTTCTTGCTTTGGAGAGGGCAGCTCTTACCTGAGCATCTGAGATGTCAGGGGGCAGCACTCTGCTGGGATAGATATTAGCCCTTTTGGTGGTGGGGGGGGAGAAGTTTGTGCTGAACCTGTCAGCTAGGATGTTGGCAATGTCTGTGGGTTCGGTGTATTTGTTGTCATTTTGGACTAATTCTGAGCATATCTGGGAATTCCCACCCAGGTTCCTAACATAATTAAAGAAAGCTTTGTGATTATCCTTAGTGTCCTGTGCAATTTTTCTCTCGAAGCTGGCCTTAGACGATTTTATGAGTGCCTGTAGTTTTTTGCTAATACTGATCAGAGATGCCTTCCCTTTTTAGGATTTTGCTCTATCATGTAGTAGCTTCCTCCTTCTATTGTATAGTTTGTTTATGGCTGGGGTCCAACAGACAGGACATCTGCCTTTGGAGGATTGGGTCTTGGTTTTATTTGGGATTGCATGATCCATGCATTCCTGAAGGTGTTCATAGAATGCGTTTATAAAGGATTTTGCGGTCTGGGCCGTATTATCCACAGGCCCGGGGGCTTTGAAGGATTTGCTTTAGAGAAGTTTTTCACTGTGGTTTTCTGGGCATGGGGTGGGGTTGGGATGTGAATATCCAGTGAGATTAGTTTATGGTCTGATCTTACCAGTGAGGGATACACTTCTGGTCTGGAGCATAGAGTCCCCATGTTGGTGATGATCAGGTCCAGTATGTTTTCCCCTCTTGTGGGAGTGGTAACAAGTTGTTCCATAGCATTTAAGTTTATAAATTCTAGGAACCTTTGGGCTAGGGTGTTGGAGCTAGAGTAATGCTCCCAGTCTATGGTTGGGTAGTTGAAGTCACCCAATATAATGGTGTTTGGAGAGACCTTCATATTTTCCAGTGTTCTCAGGAAGGCCGAGTGGGGTTCCTGGGTTTGGGAGGGTGGTCTGTAGCAGGCTATAAACTGGAAGGCAGTTTTATCCACTGTTAGTTGCACATGGATAGTCTCTGATGCTTCATGCTGTGCCACCAACCTGGAGGTGTGGGTATCTTTGACGAATATTGATACTCCCCCTCCTTTTGTGGTTCGGTCCAAGTTTTGGGGCGACAAGCATGGTATGAGGTATAACCTGGTAGTGCTGGGGTGCTCTTGAGAGCCTTGAACCAGGTTTCTGTTACTGCACAGATATCGATGTTCTCCATGCTAAGGAGAGTTTCGAGTGCGTGCATCTTGAGGTTTAGACTTCTGGCGTTGAGTAGCATTACTCTTAGTTTCTTATCCCTTGTGATACCTATGGAGGTGGGTTTGTCTTTTGAGCCTTGCCTAAAAAGGCACTATGGGGGTAGCAAGAGCCTTTGCCAATATCCAAAAGCCCAGGGTGACAGGTGCAAGCCATCCCTAGCGAAGCATCGTGGCTTGTCGAGCATGTCATCCCAGGCTGACAGGCATTGGATCCCCTTTGAATGACACCAATACTTAAGCCAATTGTTGAAATTGATAATCTTGTCTTCATACTGTGGCATCATTCTTGGTGAGGGTAAGATGCTACTCAAGGTCAGGGTCATACCGGCCTGGGCTACATGCTCAGAGAGCTTCTCTGTGTCTCTTTTCATGTAGTCCAGGGAGGTACGTCTCAGGTCATTCACACCAGCATGGACAATGACAGAGTCATATTTGTACTTGCCTTGGAGTGACCTGAATGCTTGCATTATGTGGCGGATCCTAGCGCCTGACAGGCAGCTCACCATGACCTTCTCCTTGTTCAGCCTGGTGAGTGGGACGTCAGTGTGCCTGATGATAGAGTCACCTATTACAAGTGTATCAGGTGTGTTGTTTAGCCTTAAGGGCTGTGACTGTTTGGCACACTGGCTTTGTGAGCTATGTGTTGCACGTGTTTTGTTTTGGGGTAGCGGTTGCTTGGGTGTCTGCTTTGGAGGTCTCTGCTGCTTAGGCAGATTTTTATTTAGAGCCTCCAAGTATGTTTTTGTGTGTTTATGTGTTTGGTTTGCTGTCGTGGTAGGTCTATGTGAGACTGGAATTGTAGTGAGTGTGGTTTCCTTCTCCTCCTGACTGGTTATGCCAGTACTGAGTTGGGAGAGCTTAGCCTCCAGTTTGGCTATATGGTTGCATCTCTCACATGTGTTGGAATTTGTTGGGAGGAGGAGAGGGTTGTCTGTGTACATGAGGCAGTTGTAACATTGCCTCAAGATTCCCAGATTCACCAGCTGGACTGGAGAGGAGATTGACAACTGACCTTTGGACATGCTAGAATAGTATTGGGAATTTCTTTATAATTGAAAAAAATGGCCAATGGGGAGCAAGGTACTCCATTTAGGTGTAGACACATATATATGTTGATGTAGGCATTTGCATGTATATATGTTCATATATATTGATCGTTATGTATATAGTTTCAGAAATATATATATCTACATATATAAATATGTTGTATCTGTTTAGATATTAATATACTTACACAGACATACATCTAGATGTCGGTATACATTCTCTGTACTGTTGTATGACTGGACAGGATGATAGGTTTTTGACAACATCGGATTTATTTGTATCTGGCATGGCTTAGTGGTACATCGCCTTGTCTATGGTGTGCAGGGGCCTGGGTTCGAGCCTTGCAAGAGCTGTTTATTTTGTTGCTGGGCAGAACATGGCCCATTGGATACAGGGTGATTAAGGCACTTTTGAGCAGTTGTAAGCGAGTTTGTGCAGGGGTAAGCACTGCCTACACAGGTTAAGCAATATAGAAGCCAACTGAGTGTAAGA
>NC_056726.1:835094844-835102344 GCF_019279795.1 Protopterus annectens | reverse complement strand
CTATCCCACTGAGTGGCGCACAGCTACAGTTATCACACTCCACAAGGGGGAATCCACCTTGGATGCCGGGAACTACCACCACATCAGTCTGATGAGACTGATCTGCAAGGGCATGGAATGCATTATCATGCAACTTATTAACAAAGACATTGGCAACCAGCAAACTCTAGACCCCACCCTAGTTGGGCTCGTGAAGGGCTGATCTTGTCTCCTGAACCTGAATGACTACTTTGATTCAGTCTCTGGAACTGTGGAGGAGGGTAAGGTGGTGCACACAGCCTATATGGACTTGGCCAAGGCCTTCAACAACATCATCCACTCTAGGGACAGAGTTAAACATAAGAAGCTGGCCATAAACACCTGTGTCACTCAATGGGTTGCCAACTGACTTACTGACGGAACCCAGACTGTAAATGTAGCCATGTCCAATCCCTGCTCCAGACAATTGACAATTGGAGTACGTCAGGGTCGGTCCTGGCACAGCTCTTGTTTGGCATCTACTTCCCTGTAGTACAGGCCAACACTATGGAACTCTGGCTAACAAAGCTCACAGATGACTGCAAACTGGGAGCCATTATTGTATCGCAAAATTATGTGGATATTCTACAACATGGCTTTACAGAAACAGATGCTTGGTGCCAGAGCCATGGACTCAAGCTTAATGCCAAGCAATGTATAGTTATCCCCTTTGGAAATAACATGTACCCATGAATTACCACATAGGTGGCAGTACGCTAAACACTGGAAGTGTGCTGACAGACATAGGGACACAGGTGGACAGTGGTCTCACCTTCATTAACCACATAGCCACAACAGCAAGGAAATCCTTCTATGTGGCACACCTCATCACTGAGGGTTTTTCATCCAGAAAAAAGGGGGTAATTGTCCCACTGTACTCATCCCTCATTACAATCTGTATAGAGTACAACACCCCATTTGATATGTACCTCACAAGACAGCTGCAACAGCTGAGAAGGCAGTGGAAATACCTCACTATAAGAATCACAGGCATAAAAAAGGATGGCCTATGCTGACTGTCTAAAATTCCTCCAGCTATACTCTGTGGCATATTGTCTACACAGAGGCTATCTCTGTGTAACATACAAAGCTATGTCAAACCCTGGGAAATGACATCTGTAAAATGTGTATGTACCACCATGTACAGTACATGTGTCTATGTGCTGTCATTACAGTAGCAAAGGGTATTGAGTGTCATGTCTGGGACACACAAGTATATGAGACCTGCACAGCACTGTTATCCATGTAAATGTGTGACATGCAGGGGTAGCAACCCAGGGTACGTGCTGTCACACTGGCATGTAGTGTAACATGGCATTACTACTGTCAACAGTGCTGTCGCAGGGAAGGGTACAGTGCGAACATTACTACTGACAACATGCATACCTGCAGGCATAGCTGCACTCTGAGGGCACACTGTTGTGTTCCTGGTGTGTGGGCTGTGTCACCATATATATCCCCTACTGGATAATAATCAGACATGTGGCATGTGACTGTAGAGTACCGTCTGTACAGCAAATGTTAGTGAGGACTTACAACATGTAGTAATGGCATACTTATTGTTGTCAAACATCCATCTGTTGACACATTCATCCTACTGCATAGCTACTCGCCAAACTGGTGTATGTCGGTCCCTTTACAGATGTACAGATGGCAGGTATCCAGCTGGGATAGTTACACACAACCTATGCTTGACTGACACCGACATGTGTGGCCAGCTGTGAATTACCTGTCACATATAGGAGATATCACCCTGTATGGGCCACATACCATGGGTACCTACACTACACTACCACAGTCAACTGAACATGCTTGGGTACAGGTCTCCATCACAGACACTAACCATGTGTTGTAATACATGTTGCATACATGTCAACTGGATCACCTCAGTGGCCATGTGCAGAAGGCACCCAGAGGATTGACTGATGCATGTCACTCTCACCCTGTCAGTCACTTATATGGTGTCTGTCGATAGATTTCCTGATGGCACATGGTAGGTGGCATGATACCAATGTACACACCCCCCTACACATCCAGTCTCTACATGGACAATAGCCAGGTACACAGCTATGACCATCTGCAGCAATGCACCACAGTATTGACATGTGTACATGTGCATTACTGAGGATAGCATGGTAAGTGTGTTAGTACACCTGTAGTTGGAAATTTCATGACAGCCTTCACAATCACCTCCACTCCCATTGCCATAGTCAGATGTGGCTGCTGCTGTATTGGCCATGACATGTACCCCATTACACTCCTCTCCCTTACAGCTACATGTGCCTTGCAGTACCAGCACAAGAGTGTTGTACAAATGGTTTGATAGGCATGGGGAATCCCATTAAGGTCCATCACATGTGTGTATGTGTGCATGTCTGCATATCTGTAGGGTACACCATTCTGGAGCCACATACTCCTATTACACTACACATTACCACACAGTAGTACAGATAGTGTTGTTGCCACCCATAGGTGTGGCATCACAATGCAACACCCTACTATGCCTGTGGTATGTGCATTACATGTATATCCCTGTGGTACCACTGTTGTGATATGCAATGGGTTGTATTGTCATCGTGGGCAATGTGTGATAGTGGGTATGTCAGAGTATCATGATGGGCTCCAGTGTGTACAATATCCATTGGGCAATATGGGTGCTGTGTACACTGTCATTACACCATGGTACACCCGGTATATGTCTCATGTACCATTTTCTGTTGACCACTGTCACCATCACCCATAGAGGTAACTGATAACAGGATACAGTCCAGTTACACATGTGCTGTGTGCAGCCTACCTGTAATACATTGGACACATGGACTAGTTAGTTAGCAACAATATGTCTAGGTCTCTAAGATGTGTGTCTGCCTGTTATGTGTCTGTCAGTGTGTATATGATGGTATGACACACTATGTATTCTCCATACAACCATTAAATCCCACATTACCATATTGTACATGTCTGTGGATGTTCTGCATGTAACATGTGACCTGGTACACACCTCACCCTAAATGAGGTGTCGTGTGGAATGAAAGCCACACAGTTCAGTAGCACTACATACCTAGGTAGGGGTCTAGTCACAGTGTTGCCAAGTAAGGATGTGTGTGTATGTGCATGGGTTGACATAAGGATACAGATTATACATGTACCAGCAGTTCACCTGTCAATGTGGCACAGGCAATGACTGTTATACAAATCTGTGACATGTGTGCAACTGTACACCAGATATGTCACAGCCATGGTGTCACCGCAGTGTCATACCCTTGTGGAATATGACTGCAGGCCATCCTCCTGCTGACACATGTACACCTACAACACAAATGGATAACATTATGGAGATAACAATTAATCAGTGTTACTAACAGCTGCAATGCATCATAGCTGCATGGCTACACTACCTGACATGTATGCGTTACACATTACCCCTGACAACATCTTACACTGCAGTACATTGCAGCATGCTATTACAGTCACTGTGTGCATCAGAACCATATTAGCCTGTCCCTGCATTGATGTTATGGATGACATGGATGTGGCACAGGTATCATCATATGCACAGGGTGTGTTGCTGGTTTGCCAGAGGCTGAGGGTGGTCCATACATTTGTCACCATGTGTGTGGGTGAGGGGTTTAGTTCACTGATTGGGGCATGGTGATGTGGTGTGTGTCGGTATGGGGTCACTCTAGGTGTGGTTGCATAGTGTGTGGGTATGCATGCACACAGTTCTGCCATGTGGCTGCCCTATATAGGTGTTGTTGGACAGCTGCATACTATACCTAACAGGGTGTGCAGTTCACCACCTCTGGCCATGGACATGCTGACTGTGCCTGCCAGGGGTTCCATAGGCACATGCAGGTACAGACCTTGAGGTGCTACTCTCCTCTGATGATGACAGATGTCCGCTGGAGCCTTGTCCTGCCTGGAACTGGCCAGGGTCATGTGCACGAGGCCTGCTGTGGTGTGGTGTGGACAGCAACCCCAGTGGTCTGCTGGGGATGGTACTGGTACTACGGGAATGGCTTGGCATCCTGGCACGTCCATGTTGACCACCAGCTGCTGGTGTTTCTGGCCTACGTCCACATGGCCATCGCACCACTCCCACCACATATTCAAGCACAAACATACCATGGTCGAGGAGGCCCACCATCTCACCCCACCATCTATCCATGACCTCAGTCTGTTCATGGAGGGCAGCAGCAAATTCATGGAGGTTGCCACTTACAAATGAGAAAGCAGCCCAATGCAGCCTCAGGCCCTGTCTGGTGTACATTTCCATATGTGCCTGTGCCTCCATTATGGCCTGAAACATGCTCCTGGTGGTACCAGTTGTGGCACCTATGCCAGAGGCATGATGACCAGCAGCCCTCCCATGAGCTAGCCACATCTACCGATGTGGTGCCCTGCCGGACATCTGACTATGCTGACTGTGACCCGACACAGTTGACATGGACACCACACTTTCTTGGTCACTGGCACCAACTGCCAACTCTCCCTCTGCTATGGCCACTTGTGATGGGGTTTGTTGGGGCACTGTAACTGTGTGCAGGCTTGGGGTGGCTAGGAGGGTGATGAAAAATGGTGTAGTGTCGGCCTCTGACAACCCCACCTGTGCCTCAACAGTACCATCATCATCAGTGTCTGTAGGGACACCTACCTCAGATTGCAGACAGAAGGGATGTGACCCATCTCGCCACCTGTGGGGGAAACAAACACACACTTTAAGACCTGTACAGCATTACATAACAGTACACACATTTACACACACACACACACACACACACACACACACACACACACACACACACACACACACTGACAGTCCACCTTACTATCTCCATTTCCCTGTGTTTACAGACAGTCCCACATTCAGTTACATATGTTTCCCATCCTGCATGGCACTTGCTAATATGCACTCATTAATACTACCCATTAACGTATCATTCCTCTCCATGCCTACACGTGTGATCACAACACATGACTTGTTACTCCATCACCTCCATGACTTGAACGGAGTAGGTTGTACATGGCCTCACTGTTGTCATCCAATATTACCCTGTGTATGTCCAGTCATGGTGTACATGGCCCCTATATGGTTGAGGCTGCTACACTGACTACATATCTCACACATCAGAGTCTCATACTACAGTCTTGCTCAGTCCATGCCACATCTGCTGCACAATCAACCCATCATGTGGACAACAGTAATATCTGGATACACCCACTGATGTGCTCTGGTAATTCCCCATTGCATTAGTAGTGCTGCATACGTGGGTAGCCGATTATCTGTCTGCTGCTGGCAATATGATGTGTATAATTGGTGTGTACTTTCCCTCCCAATGCATGCTCCATGCTACAGACCTTGTTATGCTATCAGCTGTCCTGTGTTCACATATCAGACAGGTTGTCCTGGTGTCTCAAGTGTCACTCCATATACATGTACAGCATAATCCCAAGGAGAAGTACTGCCATGTGATCAATCCCACTATCGCATGTGCATACATGGACATCCACACAAACAGACACACATGTACAAACACATCTGACATGCATCAAACATACTCCACTCCACCAGATTGCACTTACAGACACAATCAACACACACACACACCCACATACTCACACCTACATGTAGGGTTGCACAACTTTTGTACATGCAGTCCTCCCATTACCCTTCTGTCAGCATGCATTACATATGGTGCTCAACAGCATGCAGTGCATCTATAGTGACTACATGCTAGCATCAGTATACATGCGTGTTATGCATGGGCTGTGTTGGTAGGTGATGGCCCTTCCTCTTGTTAACACTGCAATCATGTACAAAGTGTTACTGTGGACCTGTTCTGCTCCCTGCCTTGTACTGTGCACCATACCTCACAGGTGTACATACCATTGCTGCATATGTAGTACTGTGTCAGTTATGTCAGCTCCACTGTTCACAGCCACTATGTGCTAGAGCAACTCATACCTGGGATGATGTGTCAACATATATCATTTGTGTATGCCTGATGTCTGCTTTACAGATCACAACATCAGCATTGCATGTATGACCAGTACAAGACTATTACACTGACAACCACCAGACCTTACCATGGCTATGGGGGGTGCCCTACACATGTCCCACAACTCTGCATGGTTGCAAGGTCTACTCATGTGCACATCCCCTGTAGTGCACACACTGCTGTCACTATTGCTGTGGGGTCAGGGTTACATCTGCCACAGTTACTTAACCTGATTGTGTGCAGATACAGCCATGAGGGTGTTGTTTCACACATGTCCCTACTGTAGGCTGTGTGTCCTGCCATACTTCTCATCCCTTTGGACACATTTCACAATGACAGGATGTTAGTTATCTTGCATGTGTCTGCTGTACCCTTCCGATACCCCAGCATGGTCTCTACTGTGATGCAGTGCATTTCACAGCAACAAAATGTGAATGTGTACAGCATGCAGTATGGGTAGTGTGTTAGATGTGTGCATGAAATATCCCATAGCTATTACATGCCCAGTGTATTGTCAAGCATGAACATGAACCATACTCACTGGCTACAGGCTGCTGCCTTGGTGCTATCCTGGAGGGACCTACATAAGAGTGTGAGAAAGTTGATGTCAGTGACCACAGCTGTGGCATTTGTAAAGGGTGAGTGCAGCATTATGGTACATCAACAGTAGAAGTCCACAATACTACAGCTTATGCACAACTGTTTATTACTACTAAACAGCAACAGACTATGTATATGACATCTCAGATTTGCATGATGTACCTGTACAGATGCGGATGCATACACAAGAGTGTGTACTGATGTGCCCTGGGGCCTTACCTGCATGCTCCTCAGCCAGTGTGTCGGTAGCACCCACCTCCACAATGCGCCCTGCCAGTTGTTTGTGCTGCAGGCAGGCAAGTGCCACAAGGCTGCTGAGAAGCTCCTCCACACAGGTGAGGGGTGGATGGGTGGCTTGCCCCCCCCTGTTGTGAGGTGGTCCCCCCCCTGCATACGGCAGCTTCACTCAGATGTACATGGCAAAGCAGGTCGGTGCAATGATGCTGGACCTGCTCATAGCTGCAGTTCTGCAGTCCAACATCATTGATCCTGTGGCCTAGATCGTTCCACAGGGAGGTCCTCTCCTGCTGATCATGGGTTGTCCGGCCTAACAGCAGTTCGTAGTGCTGTACCATGTGTTCTATGATGACATCAGTTTCGGCAGCACTGAAAGCTGGCAATCGGGTGTGAGCCATCTTCCCTGGAAGACATAAAGATGGAAACAGGTCTGAGCAACTTATACAGCAGGGTTACCATAGTTCTTAATACACATCTCTGTCTCTCCCCACCATATCATCTACAACAAACCGTTCACAGAATGCAACTGGTATGTCGGTAGCTTACCTACCATTGGGACATATGTTGTATTGTACCAAGCTTTGTGCTATGTGTTTGTACCATGCTTTGTGCTATGTGTTTGTAGCCATGTTCCCTGTGGGGACAC